>NW_025932050.1:600000-835518 GCF_000764305.2 Hyalella azteca | reverse complement strand
TTCCAAAAGAGGCTGGTAAATAGAAGCAAAACACCCTACGTGGCCGACTTGCTCCTGATTCACCCCTAAGCCGAATATAGTTCCTCTAAAACGACCTTAATCGGCACGAAAATTTTGACAGGGTGCTCCTGATTCACCCCTAAGCCGAATATAGTTCCTCTAAAACGACCTTAATCGGCACGAAAATTTTGACAGGGTTTATTCATATGCTACTTAATACAGGACAAAGCCATACATCAATGAAAATCTAAAACTCCTACTTGCTCCGAAGCTGATGCCTAAAAACAAACCTACACTTGACGAACGAACAGATTTAAAAACGTTTGAACTGCCATAATGACCACCTTACCCTACCAGTAAATTTTCCATACTGAAAACAGAAAAAATTGCAAACACAGAAGAAGGTAATATAAAAAAAAACGACAAAAACCATTGTCGATAAAGCCAAGCAAGTAGTCAAACAAATAAACCTCCGATGACGTAGCCTTAAACTGACTCACTGTACGCAGCTAAAATAATTGCAATAATCATCGAAGTTCATATCGCCAGCCTCTTCCGCCGGTAAGAGTTCGGTAGTATCACATCAAAGTCAATGATAGCAAAGTACAATATTGAGACAAAATTTCCTGAGAGACACTCATCGAAAATCTTCAAATTAATTGACAATCCCCCTCAGACCAGGACTCTGTACAGTGACTTGTTCATCGGAACCAAATTCACAGACGACGAAGACCTCAAACGATGAAAAGTGAATTAGAAATGAACGACCCACCACCCCTGTTAGCCGTGAGTGAAAACGAAGACCGAGACTTTAGAAAGGAAAAGAAATATCATCGACGAACCATATAATGAATCACTTATCGCTGAACCCAAACTCGAGGAAACAATCACTATCAAAATACACAGGAGCACTAAAGGCCCAATTCAAGTTACCTTAGACCAACACAACACTTGGTACACCGACGAACTGAAGCTCTCGGCGAAAGGCGCAGACTCTTTGCAAATACCCGAATACCTGGGACGTGATAAACTTGAGCTACACCAGCAGCTAATAAGCATCATTGCCAGGAACTCTTTTGAAAAATTGACACTCGCTGCACAGTGACCACAAAAAAAATACAATCCACATTCAAACATCCTCCTCCATGACGATCCCATAGTCTTAACTGAAAAGTTATTGACACACCTACGTCTTTGTGTGACTCGAGCTCTCTAAATCAATTAGGCAGGTTCAGTTCATTAAAGCACTACGTCTTCACGTATATATTTCAGTAATGGATATGTACAATGCGTTGTCCTGTAGTAGTCCTTACCAGCGCGTAACTACAAACATGAATCTATCAATTCCGGATGTATGAAAAACCTAAAGTGAAGAAAGCTCAACATCAAAATGAAAAAATTGTTACGACAAAAATGATAATTACTAATTACTGATAATAATTACTGATAATATTTGTTTATATTGATACTATTCCCTAACAAAAATCTACAAAATAACGCCCGACACTGGCACAAAAAGTTTTCTACTACCAAACATTAGCAATGACGTGGATCCCGATTTGATATACTTATCAAATACAACTGCATCAATGAAATCAACACTCTACTTGAGACTAGTTTTTTTATTGAGCTTAAAAATCAGGAAGTTTCCGTGAATCAGCCAGTACTAACTAAGTCGCCTTGCTTTTATCTTCAGTGACCGGTGAAAGAATATTTACATCGCTTGCAGCCCTTATAAAATGCATAGAAACATTTCAACCATGAACTATATTTCCTACTATAGGCATAGAAGGCAGCAGAGAGAAAATATAAGGCATACTCACCTTAAAAACGCGACCAACAGCCCCAACAACACCACGATCACGACAACGATGGTAGTGGCTCCCGTCGTCAGTAATGTAGTTGATTCTGTTCAATCGACAAGAATTATAAATGAATAGTAAATCAATAATCATCGTCTAACATAAATTATCTATTAGTCATTAACCCTGAAACCAAACTTATTCATAAACGTAATTCATCAATCAAATCTTACATCTATATGTACGCCAAACATGCGGTATCTAAGTAAATAAGCAAGACCACAATTCTGTTTGGCTTCGTTGTACAGTTTCAAAACTCCGCCTAACAGGAACAAAAACTCAAGCTGAGCTATCTGAAACATGCGTTTTGTCACCTTACATTTGCAGATTGCGGGCTGTAAGCTACATCTGCCGTGATCGAAACAGCCAATATCGCACACTGAATTACAAGGAAAACTTACATGTAAATTGATTACTGTGTTCCTTAGAACTGTTTGAATTTTCTAATGTGTTCACTTAGAGACGAGTACAGTTTCCGTTGAACGCACGCTGTACTCTGCATGAGTCTATAATGTTCTGTAAGCGCTACCCATTGTTCACACCTTATACAGTTTGATTGAAGACCAGAGCATGCTTTTTATTAACAATCTTCTTGTTCGTTTTTTCAATGAGTCGAACCAAATTTCTTGCTGGCGTCGGGAGATCGAAAAGCAGGTTTCCGAATGACATTTTAATAGTTTGCGACGTTTCGAAAATACAATTTTCATTATCAAGCTGGTGAAGGTTTTACAACACTTGAAATTCAATTTGGAAATGACAGAAGTGAATGGAAATGACAGAATATGAATGGTATAGTGGATACAATAAAATAAATAATGTGGATACAATAAAATGTATAAACTTAAAATTACTCTGAAAATAATTTCAGCGTCCGGACGAATCCTGTAGTTTGGAGGTTGATAGCTGGAGACTCGTTCTTGATAATGAGAGCATTATCAAGACGCTGGACGCTGAAATTATTTTCAGAGTAATTTTAAGTTTATACATTTTGTTGTATCCACATTATTTATTTTATTGTATCCACTATACCAGTGTTTCCCAAAGTGGGCGATATCGCCCCCCTAGGGGCGGTGGAAAGATTTTAGGGGGCGGTAAGGAAGATGAGGGCGGTAGAGGGGCGATAGGGGGGCGGTAGTCCGAAGTCGATATCAGAAGTTCCAACGTTTGTTTGATGATTTGTACACAACACGTGCAGCACATGACTCCCAGCGATTGTTTTTTCACCCAGATCTGTTTTTAACCTCTCCTGGGTTTACGTCTCGGACAAATTAACGGCCGGACTCACGGCCTATTTCCAAATTCAATGATCAAGGAATATCTCTCAAACTAATGAACTTAAGTCGATGAAGCTTGGTGCAAGTACTCATTAGGACCTAACGATAATGTTTTGCTTGTAAAAATTGTTTGAAATTTGCCATCGTTTGTTTTTGCTATAGTTATAAGGAAAACGGGCCAAAATTCACAGTGATCAAGTAATTTCTTCCGAACTACTGAACAGATTCGAACGAAATTTTGAATTTACAGTCCTAACTACCGAACGGCAATGTTTAGCTCGTGAATTTTTTTTCGATTGTGCCTTCGTTCACGAGTTTTTTTTATTTCACCTTCATTCGTGATTTAAACAGCAATACGTGCTTAAATTCGCAGTAATCAAGAAATTTTTTCCAAATTACTGAACAGATTTGAACGAAACTTAGTATATAAATACCTAACCACAGCAACGGTGATGTTTACAATTTTTTCGTTTTGCCTTCGTTTGCGAGTTAAGTGCGCAGTCAGCGCATTAAGTGCGCAGTCAGCTGAGTGTGTTCCCTCTTTTGCATACCGTCTGTCAAGTATGCTTCTTTATTTGTGCTCGCTATATTGTGTGCTATGCTCAATGGGGGCGGCATATGTACCCAGTGAGTACACTTGCAACTGAATGCCTGAAAGATTGCTCGTCAATAATTAAGTTAAAAAGAAGTCAAAATTCACTATGGCTGCGTCACAATTGAGATGTTTGCAGCTTAATACAGAACCTGCTAGAGAATGATCACCGAATAGTTCGAAGCGAAGAAGTTAATTTCGAAATCTATTCTTTTCGTTTTCGTTTTGATTAGCGAGGAAAATAAATCTTCTATTCTTTTTAACGCAACAATTGTAATGGGTAATGCTTGCCAAATATTTTATATAGTTCGTCATCGAGATAACTGCAACTTGCCTTGTTCATTCAAATACCTGACCACCAGGTGAAGATTTACGTTGTAAATAGGTTGGGTTGTGTGAGGTTGGTGGTTACGTGTACATGGGTGAAAGTTGGGGACGTAGTGCAAGTATTTTTGAACTATGAAATAACTGGTTTACAGGTTTTGAACTTTTGAACTGACGATGGAACTGGACTCCGAAACGTTTTCATTCTTAAGAAATGGTTAATATTCTGGCTGTTTTCTTTGCTTTTAAACTTTGAGGGCTTACTTCTTTTTGAATTTCATCATTTGCTTGGTATACAGGCTAGTAATTAGAAAAAATCTCTTCAGCCTGATATTTTTCGTTTAAAAAATATTCATGGCCCTAGTTATGGACAAACCCTATGACTTGGTGACAAAAGCATGAGCACGTTTGAATACGACACTTTCTATCCTCCTGTTTCATATTAAACTGTAGGTTTTCCAGCTGGCTGTGAATGCTAACCTGTAGCGAGTTATTGACCTAAACGGTACGATGCACGTAGGTACGGTACGTGTTATGAATGAAGAGGAAAGGTGCACGTAGACCAAATTCAACATAGAGGCTTTTTCGTCTCATTCTGACTTTTATATTTCTCTTTCTCCCTTCTTGTGTCTCTACATTTTATTTTAATCTTTCCAAGAGGTATCGCACAACCACAGCCACTGATTTAATAAGGCGTTCACATCTATAATCACATACTCACCTTATTCTTAAAATTTACCTACCTTCGCACACTCCGACTCTCCATTGACCAGACCAATCCTAACTTTCATTAGCGGCTGAGAGGTGGAGAGACGATATAAATGTGAAGAGACGCATAGATAGGTTTATATTAAAGAAATAAGGTTATCTGATGCAGGAGCCCTTGGGTAGGTAGTTATGTGGCGATTCAGGGTGACTTATTAACTTATTGGGTAAATATCCCTATAGCACGTTAGGAGTAATTATGAAAAGGAGTAAAATTAGGACCCTCGTGACAATCGATAGTGGTTGGTTAGAAAGTAGATAAGCGAGCTCATCATCCCAGTTGGCAAAAACAGCTTAAATCACGAGTTGCCGATTTAAAATTTAAATCACAGCTTAAATTCGATCACTGTCCCCCGATCAAAAACCTGATCATCAAACCATGCCCTTTTTCAACCGAGAACTCGCTACTTGAGTGAGCCCAACGCATATTGTATACATACGGAGCTGCCACCGTTTTCATATGATACACTTGATCGAGCAAGAGTGAAAGAATTGAATGTTGTCACGCGTAAGACCCGACGTAACATGCACGGCCAGAATCGTAAATGCGAGTAGGCGCGCAAAATCCGCACCAGGGCCTATACTTTCAAAAAAGGTATGAGATCGTATGTTCATGAACCAATCATTGACGGCTTTTTAAGCAAAATCCACAAATCATTGACAAGAAAATGGACCATGAGTACTTACGCATGAGTACTTATTAATGCCGCCATTCAGTGCGATCGTATATATATCCTTCGTTTATAAAAAAATGAAATCACTTAGAATATTATACATTGTTTGATAAATAATCTCGCCATTCAATGCTCTTCTATATTCATCCCTGGTTGAATTCCTTTCAATGACATTTTTACACCATTAGCTTTTTTTAGCTACAGAACATTTTGTTCGATAACAATTCAGTTTTGCTCGAAGGCCTACAAATTCTTCTATGTGAATGCCACTATTTTGATCTTTAATTTTACCGATTACTTTTTTGTTCTATTTGAATTTAGGAAATGATCTTTAGGGATGATTCGATGCATCAAATAAGTCTTGATGTTTTCTAATATCTTAATAGAAGTCATCGGTTTGAATGTCATAACAAAGTCGGTATCGGTGAACAATAGCTTTGCACTGTCAACATATTTTACCCTAATGAAGTTGGAATAAAAGTCATAAATCAAGATTTTGCTTAAATACAGAATGCTCATTCCTGTATATATTGGTTTATCAAACTTAACCTTTTGCATGTGACAGGCTATTAGGTGTACTGCGAATATTCCGACCCCCTTTTAAAATTAATTTCATTAACTAATCTGCTCCATTCTTCTTTGTCTTAACCAGATAAACTACAACTCGGTCTCTAATGTTTTCCATTGTTTTCCCCAATTCAGAATTATTCATTAGCTTGAAGAAATTTTGATCAAAATCTGATTTCGCTTGTTGTCGCATTTTTATATTCGGATTTATGTATGGATTTATCCATGCACTTACATGAAATTCTAATATTATATGAATTTTCTCTAATTCCAATCCAAATTGTTCTGTTTTTAAGAATCATAACTTGCAGGAATATATTCGTGAAACTTATGAAGAGAATTCATTAACAAGCCGATCATTAAACCATCAAAGGTCTGGAATTCATTAACAAGCCATCACAAGAGTTATTCAACAGATTTGAAATTCAATGGTTTGTAACTGGAAATGAAACTGTAGCTCATGTTGTCGAGAAATTTAACCGAACTAACACGACGAAAATATGAAAATATTTTACTTACGCCAAAAGAGATAAGTGGGTTTACAATTTTACAAGATTTAGTTGAAAATTATAACAATAGTTATCACAGTTTAATTAATAAAAATGACTCCTCGTTATGCTTCACTGGAGCAGAGCAATAAAATAGTCTATTCCAATTTATTCCCTGCGATTGAGGAAGCAGTAAGAAAGCCAAACTTCGAGATTGGAGATCGTGTCAGAATTAGAAGAAAGCGTATGGATTTTAATAAACGTTACCTTACAAATTTCATGCGTGAGTTATTTATCATCTCTAAACTATTAGATCCAAATCCAGTAACTTATAGGTTGAAAGGTACAATCGGTAAAGGGAGCTTTTACGAAGAAAATATATCATAATGTTTATGAAATTGATAAATTTTGAAAAAGAGAACAGGAAAACTATAAAACTTCGGGAAAACTAAAAAACTTCAAGCAATGCGTTGTAAGTGGAAAAATGATAATAAGATTGAAAAGAAAAACAATTTTGTATTTCCTTCCCAAGTTTTAGGTGTCCCATAATTAGATGATCTAATTTCTAAAAAAGCAATACAACTGAAGTTGCTATTGTAGAATTTTTTATCTCAATAATCTTTTACTTTATTGCAAGTCAATTGCATATAAGTTTTTGAAAAATTCTTCGATGAGGGATATAATAAATCTGCAATCACGGATTTATTTTCCAACAGCAATCGCAATATTGATAAATATATTAAAAACTTACCTAAATACGCCAACAAAAACTGTTCAATAGAATACTTAGAGAATACTGCTCTATATCAGATTCAAGTGACATAGATTCTAGGAAGAAAAATCAGTTCATTTTTGATGATATTGCTACGGAGAAAAATCAATATCCCGCTGATATTTTTTTACACCCGTGGAATAACTGTGGAGCAATTTAATTATCCCAAAGCTATCACATATTATCAAGATAAGCCAGTAGATCGTCTTCAAATCTATTAATCCTATTCGAGTTACCCTTCATTGATATGCAGTAATTACAGTGCGTGCAATATACCCTTTGCTGCGTTAAATGCACTGTGTAATAAAACGTGTGAAGTACTTGTACTAAATAGTTGTGTGTTGATCAACAAAGATGCGCGCCCATGTTTTGGAAAGTATTTCAAAAATCTAAATCAATAATTTATTCCAGACAAGTATCTCCCATCGTGACACTAGGTCAAGTACCGGGTCCCGGTTAAAAAAGTGCATGGTCAATCGGAAGTAAATGATCAGGTAAATGATCAGGAACCGTCATCAAATTTTTGATAGCCAAGATTCCGAATAAGTTGTAGGTAAATAGCCGGTAACCTGTGATGTAAGCTGTTTTTGATGATGAGCCCGCTTTCGTACCTACTTTCGTTCTTCAGTGTCATACCCTGTCAAAATTTTCGTGCCGATTAAGGTCGTTTTAGAGGAACTATATTCGGCTTAGGGGTGAATCAGGCGCAAGTCGGCCACGTAGGATGTTTTTCTTCTATTTACCAGCCAATTTTGGAAGTCAATTGCCCGGTTGGCCGAATCTGCGTAATATGACTAAAAAGAGCAGCTGGTCAGGCTTCCTCATGATGATCCTAGTCAAACGCTGGAGGGGCTACCGCATGATGGGGCTGGTCAGAGGCTAAACAGGGTAAATGCGCCAATCATGACCATCTCCCGCTTTAAAAATGACGTCGATGAATGTACACGCGTACGTTTGCTTTGCAATACGACGGAAAAATGGGAGTCGACTCTAACTTGACGTATAGCATGTGAATTTAGCCAATGATGAACAAATCCATGTCCGTACTATTCAGGAGGCTTGTTTTTAACCTGGCACCTCGGCATATTATAGCCACTTCTTAGCACATCATCGATTGTAAAAACAAAATGTTGCCGATATCGAGCAAATTGAGAAATCTATAACTACTGCTATTCCATGAACATGATGAATAACACAGAATAATAACGCAAATCAGTTCTAAGCTGGCAGATTGGAGATAACTAGCCGTTAGACTATAACTAGCCCGTTTATGCAAACTGTGATAAGGGGATCACATCCCGTTCTACTACAGTTATTACTTGAGCAGGCGAAGTAGAGGCACGGTATTGCGTGTGTAACACTACCAATAAGTTTTTTTACTTCTATTGTGGCGGTAGTTTCTCTATAAGTAAAATATTTAATAAACTTGTATAATTATTACTTTTTCATCTTAAATTGATTCATAGGACCAAGCCATGTCTACTGTCTACAATAAGAAGACGACAATTCACACTTTTCACACAATAATATATATGTATTACTGGCGCAAACTCGTCAACCTAAGCCCTCCGACGAGCCCGTCTCATCAGATGCGTTTATTGACGCGTTGTGAGGCGACCCTCCGCACTTACGTGTGAGCGACACGGCGGCGGGGACCTTTAACCGCCGCTGCCTCCTGTGATGCTGGCACCAAGTCCTGGAAATTAGAGGGAATTCAGGACGCTTCACGTAAAATCCGCGTGATTGATTAAAACCCTGCCGTGAAACATCATTTTATGCATTACAATTTTGTGGGCATAAATATTACTAGATTGCTTAAGTCGCAAGTTTACCAGGAATTTAAAAGCAAAGAAAACAGCCAGAATATTAACCATTTCTTAAGAATTAAAACGTTTCGGAGTCCAGCTCCATCGTCAGTTCAAAAGTTCAAAACCTATTAGAAAATCAGAATCAATTAGAAAACTAAATTCACATCGAAGATAAAAACATAAATTGACAAAATAAAAACAAATACACATAAGGAGACAGGCCTATCTATTTACAATTTCAAGGGGATAGGAGCTGTAGGCTGCATTTAAACCAGGTTTCTGTTTAAAAATGTACAGGGATTCTAAAATCCATAGGTCAGTAACACCGGTCGTGTAAGCTAGAACTCCGAAATCACTATCAGACACCGGAACATTGCACTGCTCGGAATGGACGCGTACAGCTGAATGAGGAGGATGCGCAAGTATTGTTCCCGTTCTAAAGCTTCTGCCCTTATGCTCCGCGCAGCCTAGTGTAAAAATTGCGAGACGTCATACCGACGTACGCTGATGCGCACTGCGCACAACTGTATCTATATACTAGGGACGAACGCATAAAAAGAAAATTGGTTTAAGCACCAGCTTTTTTAGTATTTGCTCATTTCGTTTTAAATTAAATGGGATTAAAACATTATTAAATCGTGGCTTCCGTATTTGTTCAACTTTCAATGCTATGTACACGGAATTTGAGTTTTTGCGCAGCATTTTTTCTTTAAATGGGTTTCCATCGCAACTGATTTATACTCAAATTAAGAAATTCTTGTCAAGGCAATATAATGAAGTTGTTCCCGATTGTGACTGTAGGAACTTGATTTATTGCTCTTTTCCCTACTTCGGTAAAGCATCTGAGACTATGGCTAGGGAATTGAAAGATTTGATCAATAAATATCTTCCGAATGTAAATCTGCAGTGCTATTGGTGAATAACTTCAAAATCGGTTCGTTCTTCAAGTATTTAGATGCTTTCCCCTTTTTATGCGTTCGTCCCTACTCATCATCATCAGCGTATGACATCTCACAATTTTTACACTAGGCTGGCGGAGCATAAGGGCAGAAGCTTTAGAACAGGAACAATACTTGCGCTCATTCAGCTGTGCTCGTCCATGCCGAGCAGTGCAATGTTACGGTGTCTGATAGTGATTTCAGAGTTCTAGCTTACACGACCGGTGTTCCTGACATACGGATTTTAGAATCCCTGTACATTTTTAAAAAGAAACCTGGTTTAAATGCAGCCTTCAGCTCCTATTCCCTTGAAATTGTAAATAGATAGGCCTGTCTCCTTATGTGTATTTGTTTTTATTTTGTCAATTTATGTTTTTATCTTCGATGCGAATTTAGTTTTCTAATTGATTCTGATTTTCTTATAGGTTTTGAACTTTTGAACTGACGATGGAGCTGGACTCCGAAACGTTTTAATTCTTAAGAAATGGTTAATATTCTGGCTGTTTTTTTTGCTTTTAAATTCCTGGTAAACTTGCGACTTAAGCAATCTAGTAATTTTTATGCTTATATCCGATCGAAATACGGGAAGATGGATGCCAGAGTTTAAGAAAGTACTGTGATCTTAACCGAAAGTCGGCCAAGACTCTTTTAGACATCAACTTTTTAAGACTTCTTTAGACATCAACTCTTTAGTGAAGTGCAAAGTTTACGGTGTCTTCCCTAAGTTTATGAGGTTCAGACTCTACAAACGTTGTCTGCAACCTCGTCATTTTACAAGTCATGGCAGAATAAGCTTCTTTCCAAAGAGCTATCCTCCAAGAAGAAGACCTTGAAAATTTTAACAGATTTGATCACCGAAAGTGAAGCACGGGTTGGGAATTTATTTTCCTTTCTTGATGCCTTAGCAATCCGTCAACATGTCAGACGTCTAACAGAAGAATTCAAGAAAACTACGAGTCGGACCCATCAGAAGAAACTCAGCAACCTCGGTATCCATAATGAAATCCAGCCTTGTAACCCTGATAAAGTCGTTTTCAATTTTAGTTCATACAACTTGGAACCACGAACCAAATTCTTGCTTGCTTTTGGCCTGGATTTCTGTTTGCCTGTTTTTAAATTGGACTTCTATAAATACTTTTTAGCCTTTGAAAGACTTGCTCTTAGTTTAAAAAATGTTTCTATTACCAATCGTCCTGAATTTCTTGGCAACTTGCAAAGTCTAGCTTACTGTCATTTCTACGGTTTCAAAGCTTATAAAATTTTCTCATCTGTTTTCCAACCCCGTGACACCCATTTATTAAAGGACTTGTCCAAAAATAAGGACCTAATCATTTGTAAGCCAGATAAGGGCAAGGGAGTCGTATTGGTTGACCGTAATCGTTACAACATTAGCCTTTCTGCTCTCATTACAGACCCTTCTAAATTTATCGAAATTACAGATCCAATTGCTAAAACTATTTAGAAGATTGAGGATAAAATTAATAATTTTTTGAGAAAACTTAAAGATTCCGCTGCACTTTCTTCTGAAACTTATTTGAAACTTTATGCCTCTGGCTCTTGCCCAGGTATTTTGTATGGCTTGCCTAAGATTCATAAGCCAGATGTCGCTACAAAATTTCCAGTTTCGACCCATTTTTGCTGCTTACATCACTCCGAGTTTCAAGCTTGCTAAATTTTTGGTCCCAGTGTTGAACTGTTTGACAACTAAGCAATATATGGTAGACAATTCTTACGTTGAACTGTTGAACTGTTTGACAACTAAGCAATATATGGTAGACAATTCTTACGTGTTCGTAGACCGCTTGAAGAGTTTCACCAATGTCCAGGATCTTACTATGGCTTCATTTGATGTCGAAAATTTGTTTACAGATATACCTCTCCATGAAACTATTGATATTTGCCTGAATTCATTGTTCAAAGAGATTAATGACATTGTCATGGGTTTGAACCGCAAATTTTTTAAATCTCTTCTTGAATTATCTGTTTTAAACTCGTGTTTCGTATTTGCCGGCAAACTTTATAAACAAATTGACGGCTTAGGCATGGGTCTACCACTAGGTCCTACTTTTGCTAATATTTTTATGTGTTTTCACGAGACTAAATGGCTGGCCAATTGTCCTCTTGATTTTAAACCTGTTTTTTTTTATAACCGATATGTCGATGATACTTTTTTACTTGTCAAGCATCCTTCTCATGTGGCCCTTTTCTTTGATTATCTAAACCTCTAACATCAGTCAATAAAATTCACCATGGAGCTTGAAACCAACAATAGTTTATCTTTTCTTGATTGTAATGTTACAAAATCTTTCTAATTGATTCTTATTTTCTTATAGGTTTTGAACTTTTGAACTGACGATGGAGCTGGACTCCGAAACGTTTTCATTCTTAAGAAATGGTTAATATTCTGGCTGTTTTCTTTGCTTTTAAATTCCTGGTAAACTTGCGACTTAAGCAATCTAGTAATTTTTGTGATGATATAGCATGGAGTATTGCCAGGTGCACATTATAACTCTGGAAAAAATCCGAGTAGCGATGGAGCACGGATTACGGAAAGTCGTGCATACGACAACAAATGATGAGGTGACAGTCACAAATATATGCTCTCTAATTGACAGATGGCACGTGTGAAGCTCTGGCGCTGCTTTCATCTGGATGTTGCGTTCTTTCTTTCTACTTTAGGAAGCGACATGAACACTAAACTTATGCCCTTTACAAAAATTCAAGTTTAGTAATGAACTTGGTTAAATGATTTAATGGTTAAATGATTTATGGAAAACCATGATGTGTAATTTTTTTATATTACAAAGACGTTAGGAAAGTTGTGTAATTTATACAAATACATTTAATTTTACTACTATATTCGAATATACCCACACAAAGGAGAATCTAATTAGGTTTTTACTTTGATCTCTGGGAACAACATTACAGAAAAAAATTGTTTAAAACTATTTGATTTTTCCCATCTCTTGATCAATCCAACCCTTTCATATTCAGATACATTTTTGTCACTTTATACATGGGGGCTTCAGGCAAATTGTTGAACACTGATCGACCTATTTCGTTTATCTAAGTTGAATATTCTAATAATGTGATGCGAGAAACTTCACATTACAATGTCTTTGTATCTTTTTTCACAATCAAACACTTGATAATATTGATCAGATGAGAGTCAAGCACACATCAGTTTAAAATATTAAAGCCTATAGAATATTCATCAGTTGCTAATGCAAATCATTCGTAAATGATTCACACAATATTTTCGTGAAATTGTGCAGAAATTTTTTATCTCTTTCGGTAAATGAAAATTTTTTGACAATGCGTAAAAACTCTATTGATATAATATATATTTTTAGAAAAATTCGTGATTTGTGGCATAAGTGAAGAAATTCCATAGAAAATATATTGGTCTGTTTATTTCATATGTTTCAGCAACATATTCACGACATAATTATCACCATTAAAACTTTTTTAAACACCACTCTTTTGAGTACTCATATAACTCTCCTTTGACCACTATTTTTACCTCACAAATTCCACTATTAAGTCCACTCGCGTTATTCTACACAACTAGACGGAACACTCATATTATTATATACCTTTCCTCTGCGCACTCACGTTATTATACAACACTCCTCTCCCACTCATGTTATTATATACCACTCCTCTGCGCCCTCGTGTTATTCTAAACAACTCCTCTGCCCACTCGTGTTATTATATACCACTCTTCTGCCCACTCGTGTTATTATATACCACTCCTCTGCCCACTCATGTTATTATATACCACTCCTCTGCCCACTCATGTTATTATATACCACTCCTCTGCCCACTCATGTTATTATATACCACTCCTCTGCCCACTCATGTTATTATATACCACTCCTCTGCCCACTCATGTTATTATATACCACTCCTCTGCCCACTCGTGTTATTATATACCACTCCTCTGCCCACTCGTGTTATTATATACCACTCCTCTGCCCACTCGTGTTATTCTAAACCACTCTTCTGCCCACTCGTGTTATTCTATACCACTCTTCTGCCCACTCGTGTTATTCTAAACCACTCTTCTGCCCACTCGTGTTATTCTAAACCACTCTTCTGCCCACTCATTTTATAATATACTCCTCCTCTCCCTACTATTTTTATTATTTTTATACCATTCTTTTGACCACCCAAAGACTCAAATTACTCAAATATTTAACCTCTCATTAAAAAACATCGACACTGCGGCATGCCCTGCTGATCGTTCACCGGCTTGTAGCTCCCAGGACTGGACGGTTAGAGACATTAAACTGGATTGCCTTTCACCGTCGTGTCGCTAAATTCTCAACGTAGCCATCAGTCTCATGCGAGGAATAAAAATAGCGAAACAGAAACAGATGAGAAACAGAAAGAAATGAGATTTTGACCCTCGCAATGAGAGCGAGTGTTCTGCTAGTCTAAATAAATTCGAAGCTTAACACGTTAATTCCGAAAGCTTCATTTTGTACTATTATTTTATTTTTTTACATTTATTATACACAAATTGAGGAGTATCTACACACAAATTTGTGTAGATACACAAATTGAGGATTGATACAAATTGAGAATTGATATTAATAATAGTGAACTAGTATGGTTAAATCTATTTTGAAAAAAAGAGTCGAAATAATTTAAATGGGAGATATATATGCTCTTTGCCATGGTTGCCAGACGGTCTTCTTTTTTGGACAAATTCCACGATTTAGTTTTTTTTTCGATTGCGTCGGCTGGCTAACATTTATGATGACGGTACTTCATTATTAAATTTTAAAAAGTGCTAAAAATGGAAAATAGAATTTTTAAACCGGAACCTAAAAATATACAGTATACATTGAGTAATATGCCTTTTTTTTGTCCGCTGACTTGTCCGTTGTTAGGCCATCTGTCAACCCTGATTATGTAACTCTTTGGAGTAAACGTGTCAAAGTTGTAATATGAAAGAAGTCGTAGGATTCGTAAAGTCCCAGTGCTATTTTTGAATTAATGAATTAATATATTACGTCGAAAATAAAAGAATAGTTAAAACTATACTTGAACTGCTTTTCAATGCGCTGGTGGACATAAGATGGGAGTAGCGAAGACTTACACTCTCTCTGTACTTAATAAATATTGTCTGACGGCAAACAACTTTTCTTTGTTCTTCTTAGCTGGGGAAACAATCTCTTACTTGATTCACTATTCATAACATAAAATTTGAAAGGAGAGAATTTTGCACTACACAAAAATAAACAAAATATCATACATGAACATAAAATTTGAAAGGAGAGAATTATGCACTACAAATAAGTAAACAAAATATTATTTAAAAATTCAGCGGTATTTTGAATCTCTTCATCTCTGAGACGGTAACAAAATTGTCCATTTTTTTCTCAAATACCGAGAAATGTATTCTTAGGGTATTTTCATTTATTTTTTAGACTTCAAGTAGCATTAAATGTTCACAAGCTGCTATAAAAAATTGTTTCAAATTATTTGTTAATAATTTAACTTTTCAACATGAGTCATTCGTAAAAGTTCAACCCAAACCATGATATTTCATAACGCTTAAGCTACTATTCTTCTTTTGTCATATTTTTTATGCGAATTAAATATGTCTATAATCGTGTACCAAAACTCATTGATTAATTATAGTAATTAACCAAATTCTTTATGAGGTAGGGTTCATCCGAACCCAAAAACAAATATCAATTAAATATCTGGAAAGTCTTACCACTTCCCTTAACTTGGCTAGGATGCATCGCACCTAGAGGATCACTTGACGTACTATAATAACAACAAGGAGATCACCACAATATTAATCAATGTCTGGTATATTGAACAACCTAACCGAGCCCATAATAATTCTTGCAGTCTGAGAACCATACTCCGTTAAACATCGCTACTTTAATGTGGCCTCTAATTAGTGTCGCCTGTAGCGTTATTCTTCAATTTCTAATTGAATAAAAAATTGTGCAGTACTTCTCAGCCCTGAGCTGTCAGCCCTCAAAGTTTGCCTGCTGCTAAAAAAATTATTGGCGACAATTCGACAACATCGTGTCATCCACAATGAATATATCTCAAGCAAAACTGTTTACATAGTGAACCTATATATTATATCACTATTGCACACTACAAAAGGAAAAAATACAATCTGCAAATGATCATCTTGCATTAACTTAGAAAGAAAAAAACAACAGCACAACAAAAATTTGCTTCATTCAGAAAATTTCTGTCTGGCGCTCCAGAAAGACAGGATAGAAAGTCACGAAACATAATTCAAGAGCTGGAATTTCTTTGTGAACTTTATGAGTCATTTCTCCAAAATATAGGAATTTAAATTTAAAAAATTATATTGATGGATATCGTTTAAGTCCATGCATCTTCTAAAAATCAGGGCTTCGATGCGACCAAAAAAAGAGGGTTTTTATTCGTGACGTATAAATGCTTCAAATAAATTCTGATATACACGGAAATTATTAGGAATGTACATAAAACAAGTTTCAACTTCATAACGTTGTTAGTTTTTTATTTATTAACAAATTAAAAGGGTCAGTTAATTCTGGTTCACCCTGTATTAGATTATAAATGGTAAAATGTCATCCAAAATGAATGCCTTCCCATTTTGTACAACAAATGTATGCTACGTAGGCTGAGATCGTTCCCAATTAGACATGTTCGTGACCTGTACCAATATTGGAGTAACCCGGAACTGTTTTTTAAAGTTGTATGTTGTACAATTAAGGGCAGGCACAAAAAGTGCTGAAGATACTTCGAGAATATTTTCCGACCCGCAATTTTGAACTCGACAAGTATTTTAGGTTGAACTTTTCTTCCGTTCGGTAAGAAAACCAGCTAGTATTCAAGACATTAGTATATCTTATGGGATTCAGTGCAAAATTATTTGTATGTTGAATAAAATTTTGGACGAGTTAAATCTATGTGACATTTGAATAAAATGCTATAGGAAGTCTATAACAATTTTCCATCAACGCTTGCTCGGAAGGGCATTTATTTAAAACGTAAAATAATTGTCATAAATTTCCATTCAGTGAATTCATTTGGCAAGTTACCTATCACCGCCATACTGTGTCTCCAGCAGTGAAGCATTTAATATGGTTGTATTTCGTTAGTTGATTTGAGTTACACAAATATGGTAGATAGGAATTCAATCGTTACTTCTTGGTTTTAGTTAGAAACTTGTTGATGCTCTGTGTCAGTTGCAATTCTGTGTGAATCATTCAGATACCAAAGTAGCCTGTCTAACACAGTATACCAAATAAATTTATCTTGAATCGAAATCAATATAGAACAAAAAATTTATAAGAAGATTGCCCACTATCGAGTGTCCCTTGCATCGCACAGTTATCGGAGTGGCATTATTTAAGATCAAAGCACTTCTCGTATCGCCACAAAAGACGCGAGCCGTGCCACACAGGCATGGGCCTATACTTACAAAAAAAGTTAAGAGATCGTAAGTTCATCAGCCAATCATTGACGGCCTTTCATGCAAAATCCACCAATCATAGACAAGAAAATAGAGCGTAAGTACTTACGTTCACTTAGCGAGTTTTGAAAGTATGGCGCCTGATTTCTTTACCATTGCCCGTCATTGACCACATTACTGAGATTATTGGAACAACTCAAGCGGCTTAGTGTTGAGAATTAGGAAGCTTAGAGTTTCATGAGCGAGGTTAGGCTTCACATGGTTTGTGGTCTGAGAATAAACAGACGCGGAAAGGAAAGAAGAAGGGAATTATGATATTATTGTGTTTGGAAAGTTCATGATCGAAACTAAGCAAAGGTCATGACAGTTTTAGAAACAAATTTGCTGTGGAAGTAAGGAGGGCAGTGAACAATTAAATTGGAAACGCTTGCATAAACCTAATGGCTTGGGACATTGCGGCACACTGTTTCTGTGTTGGTGATGAGAGGGTTCTATCGCAGGGATTTCTGAGAAGTAAAAGTAGGTATTGTGACAGTTCGGTTCCGATGACTTGAGACAATGTTACAGGATTTGGATTCTATGGATGGAATTTAAAATGTCTCGTTGTTCTGCAGACTAGGATTAAAATTACTTGAGCATCAAATCGAATGAAGACGAGGAAACGCACTTGCTTCGAGTTGCAAGGGTGAGAGCATGTTAGTTCAGCGCTCAGCGGGGCTAGCACTTGAGTGTAAACAAGCACCGGGGCGTGGAGCGGGATGAAGCGAGAAGCAACTTTGAAGCTACGGTGAAGTGAAGCTTTGAACATGAATGCCTCTATATGACCCGTTCAACGGCCAACCTATTGCAACCCAGTGGTCACGTGTAATGTTTCAATCTCTTCCGTGGATTTAAGGCAATTTGACATACATGAATGTCTTTAAAAGACCCGTTCAACGGTCAACCTATTGCAACCCAGTGGTCACATGTAATGTTTCAATCTCTTCCGTGGATTTAAGGAAATTTTACATTGTACGATTCTCATAAGGTGCATCATGATATCGAAATTTATCGTCATTCATATTGCACGGGCAATTTATGTGGCATGAAAAAATAATACTGCAATTTAGCATTTATTTTTGATGCGTCAGCGTTAATTCAAGCTATGGACGAAAAATTTATGTGTTTTGGTAATTGGACATCACTTTGATATCAACGAGCATCATTTTTTTTTTCTTTTACACATGTGTAAGAAAACCTCAAAACTCTGACGTTTGCAAGAACCTAGTAATTAGAGACGGCTGTTCAACTCTATTTCGATTTTGAATGTATTCTGAGTCCATTAATAGAGATGGCCGTTTCCAAAACATTCTGATTCGACATGTTCGCTAAGGAATATTTTATTATGTTTTTTGTGTAATTACATCGTTGTCGGGTAAAGCCCAAAATATTGCACAATCGGGTAGCTCTATTTATTAGTATGTGGTGAGAGACTTTTATGTTGTAACATATTCCGCAGCTTCCAAATCGAATCACTGATATTGGTGTAAATGATTAATGGAATATTAAAGGGGATGAGTGAGCACAGTGTTGAATTGAATTTCTGCATTACTGTGAATAAACGTGTTGAAAAGAAGACATTTCACATTCAGAAGGCATCACGCGAAGAAACATCGCGCTAACACAATAAAATATTTCGCCTCTATTAAATAAAATATTTAAATTAATAATATAGTAATAAATTTAATATAAATAAATATAAAATAAATGATAAATTTAATAAAATATTTCGCCTCTATTAAATAAAATATTTAAATTAATAATATAGTAATAAATTTAATATAAATAAATATAAAATAAATGATAAATTTAATAAAATATTTCGCCTCTAATATAATATTTTGCCTCTATTTTATAAATATTATAAAATAGAGGCAAGCTTCACCGTCAATAAAAGAGTGAAAGAAAGACCAGACATCTTTGTCACACGTGTCAGTCGTTATATGCCTTAACATTGTATATCCAAACGTAAGTAAAATTCAAAATGCAAATAGTCCTAATGTATCTATTCCGAGCTGGAGCAAATATGGTTGCAAGTTATTCGGAAATTACGCATTAGGAAGTATTCTGTGCCAACTCCAGCCATTGCCGAATGGAGGTTGAATGGAAAAGAAAAATTTGCTTTAAAATCATGAAATTAAAATTAATTTGTTAATTAATAATTTCGTTTGAATTTAGAAATCAGACATGAACGAGTGTATTTTCAATATTACTGAAACTCATGGATTGTTTATCCCTATCAAAGCTTGTTTCACAGGCTAGTACTTTATAATTTATTAATAACATGGCAATATAGTACCACGTCTTGATGCTGCTGGGGCATCAAGACGTGGATATTAGATATTTAAAATATCTTACATTTAAATATTAGATATTTAAATATAAGATATTTTGCGGCACTTTGATAACAACGTCGATCCTTTGCGCTGATTGTTGTACGCATTTGTGCCGGACGCTCTTTATTCACCAAGGATCCCGAGCATGAATAGCGACGTCAGTGCTGCTCGAAGGATGACCAGAAGGAGAAGAAATATTCTCCTATTGTGTCCCAAAGAGTCCTCTTTATTTTAAATATCTTGTAAAACAGAGTTAATAGCGACGTCAATGCTGCTCGAAAGATGGCCAGAAGGAACAAAAATATTCTCCTATTGTGCCCCAAAGAGTCCTCTTTATTTTGAATATCCTGTATAACCGAGTGAAGGCGAATTGGCAGGAGGTATCTTAGCTGCTAGAAAGAAACCGAGAGTGGTCACTTCGATCTTTTAAGTTCAGTTGGTGAAAAGATCGATCTTTACGAGGGTTGCAGGGATGAAAATTTTATGTAATATAAAGAGCAGGGAAAGATTTGAATAAGAAAGATGATATACAAGTTGGTATAGGGAGAAGAAGTAAATCTTTACTGATTTGTAAAGACCCCTAGCAAAAATTATGGAATCACCGGCCTTGGAGAATGTTCATTCAGTTGTTTAACTTTGTAGAAAAAAAAAACAGATCACAGACATGACACAAAACTAAAGTCATTTCAAATGGCAATTTTCTGGCTTAAAGAAACTCTATAAGAAAATAAAAAAATTGTGCAGTCAGTAACGGTTATTTCTTTAGACCAAGCAGAGGGGAAAAAATATGGAATCACTCAATTCTGAGGAAAAAATTATGGAATCATGAAAAACAAATGAACGCTCCAACACATCACTAGTATTTTGTTGCACCACCTCTGGCTTTTATAACAGCTTGCAGTCTCTGAGGCATGGACTTAATGAGTGACAAACAGTGCTCTTCATCAATCTGCCTCCAACTTTCTCTGATTGCTGTTGCCAGATCAGCTTTGCAGGTTGGAGCCTTGTCATGGATAATTTTCTTCAACTTCCACCAAAGATTTTCAATTGGATTAAGATCCGGACTATTTGCAGGCCATGACATTGACTTCATGTGTCATTTTTCAAGGAATGTTTTCACAGTTTTTGCTCTATGGCAAGATGCATTATCATCTTGAAAAATGATTTCATCGTCCCAAACATCTTTTCCGTTGATGGGAAAAGAAAAGTGACCAAAATATCAACGTAAACTTGTGCATTTATTGGAGATGTAATGACAGCCATCACCCCAGTGCCTTTACCCTACATGCAGCCCCATATCATCAATGACTGTGGAAATTTGCATGTTCTCTTAAGGCAGTCATCTTCATAAATCTCATTGGAACAGCATCAAACAAAAGTTCCAGCTTCATCACCTTGCCCAATGCTGATTCAAGATTCATCACTGAATATGACTTTCATCCAGTCATCCACAGTCCACGATTGCTTTTCCTTAGCCCATTGTAACCTTGTTTTTTCTGTTTTGGTGTTAACGATGGCTTTCGTTTAGCTTTTCTGTATATAAATCCCATTTCCTTTAGGCGGTTTCTTACAGTTGGGTCACAGATGTTAACTCCAGTTTCCTTCCATTCGTTCCTCATTTGTTTTGTTGTGCATTTTCGGTTTTTGAGACATATTGCTTTAAGTTTTCTGTCTTGACGCTCTGATGTCTTCCTTGGTCTACCAGTATGTTTGCCGTTTACAACCTTCCCATGTTGTTTGTATTTGATCCAGATTTTAGACACAGCTGACTGTGAACAACCAACATCTTTTGCAACATTGCGTGATGATTTACCCTATTTTTGGAGTTTGATAATCCTCTCCTTTGTTTCAATTGACATCTCTCGTTTTGGAGCCATGATTCATGTCAGTCCACTTGGTGCAGTAGCTCTCCAAGGTGTGATTACTCCTTTGTAGATGCAGACTAACGAGCAAATCTAATTTGATGCAGGTGATAGTTTTGGGGATGAAAATTTACAGGGTGATTCCATAATTTTTTCCTCAGAATTGAGCGCTTCCAGATTTTTTTCCCTCTGCTTGGTCTAAAAAAATAACCGTTACAGACTGCTCACTTTTTTTCTTGATTTCTTATAGTGTTTCTTAAAGCCAGAAAGTTGCCATTAGAAATGACTTTAGCGTTGTGTCATGTCTGTGATCTGTTTTTTTTCTTCAAAGTTAAACAACTGAATGAACATCCTCCGAGGTCGGTGATTCCATTTTGCCAGGGGTTGTATATGTCCCGTTGAGTCGCGTCACGACCTTTGTCTCATTTATGATATATAAATCAATGAGAATTGCATTTCGTTACAGTTATTTCTTGATGGCTTCCTAAAGTCTTTAACTTTCTTGCATTTAATTCGTTCATACATTTACATTCAAATGAACCCCAGGTCCCCAATTACGAAAACGGCTATCATTATTTTCTTGACCACCAGCCTGCTCCTCAAACATGGCATATTTGATTTTTCATGAGCTATAACTCATCTTCTCTGTAGGAACCACTCATATCGATGGCCTAGTACTTGATTTTTAGAACCTTTTCTTCTCCCATCCACTTTATCATATACTCTACCTTAGGTCTCTAAACCTCCACCAGAAACCGGTTACCCTCGCCCTCATACACTAAAATCCTTTACCTCAGGTATCCAAACCTACATCATGGGCCAGTAACTACCTCCACCATGCACTTGATACTCTACTGAAGGACTCTAAACCTACATCAGAAACCAGTTACTCCCTCCATCATGTACTACAGCCCTTCACTTAAGGGCATCAAACCTACATCAGAAACCAGTTACTCCCTCCATCATTTACTACAGCCCTTCACTCAAGGACATCAAACCTACATCAGAAACCAGTTACTCTCTCCATCATGTACTACAGCCCTTCACTTAAGGGCATCAAACCTACATCAGAAACCAGTTACTCCCTCCATCATGTACTACAGCCCTATACGCCACGGATCGAGGCCTATGAAACCCAGGTGGTTCTCGTACGTCCACTCCATTTGACGCCTGATGGAGCGCGCTGCTTCATTCCAATCAAAGACTCAAATGAAGAGCCCTTGATTACCTTCCAGCCTTCAGCCTGATGCTCGTCAGTCGTATGGTCCTCTTCCAGTGTCGTGATGCCTGCAACCGTGACACTCGAAATCACAGAGGTCAGTTATTGTGGATATCAATATCACAGAATGTCAATAAGTTTAATGTGATCTGAATCAATATCACTGAATGTCAATGAGTCACGAGTGAGGTGATTTTGAAACTAATGTGTTATGAAAACATATGATACTTAGTGCAATGAAAGATTCAATTCTAAGTGACTCTGTCCCTATAAATAATCTACTAAAGAAATGAAGTGATCTATCTTCAAACAATCAATAAATCTCGAGTCTGTTACTCGCTGTTGTCAACATTGACTACAAAAATTAGAGACATCCTAAATTGAATTATACATCTCCACGATGCTAAAAAACACATTTCTTTTGTAGAGTCATAAAATGAATAAAAATGATACTTATACGCCAGTCAGGTTTGTAAAATATATTTTACCACCCGGGAAAAGTTCGATCAGCCTGCATCTGGACAGCTAGCCTACAGGAAATTCCCTCGTTTGCATTTCGTAAGGGCTCGCTAATTTACCCATCGCCCGGGAGAATTGACTCGTTCATTTTTGTCAACTTTCCAATACTCCGGCGCTGCCGTGGCCACTGCGCGTAAAGCAAGTCTTTGGGGCGCATGCAAAGGAGTTGGTAGAAACTTTCTGAAGTAAAACTTTTATAAATATCTGAAGTAAAACTTGGAACTCCTGTCAATTCATGGAGAAAGCTACGGTCGGCAGAAACTTTAAACAGTTTTTTTTCATCCTTTTAGAATCATCACTATATTTTGATTTAAGGTAAAAGATTCTGAGTGTGTTTGAAGGCCCAACTAAAGTCCCAGGATCCAATTACCATAATGGATGTCGCCGACGAATAAAATGTCAGTAATTTTTATTCATATTTAATAAAAACCATGCACTTACAAAACTACTCTTGGACTTCAGTTACTTATCTTGGTTCACTTATTTGAACGTGTGATTTGAGCTCAAGGTAGTCATGAATGTAGCTCAGATTGCGACAGACTTTCCATATCTTGCAGACATATTCGTAATTAACGGTGGCTAGAGGATGTGAGTAATTGGCATAGCTTACACCCAAGTACGAGTACCACATTTTATATGGTAAGCAGCCGATAATTATGACTGGAGAGTTCAGTAAAATTTTGAGCAAACAGTGAAATTTGCATTGTTAGTTTCTCCCGAAATTTGCACGGGATTTTGATTTTGAGTTCGGATTTTAATTTAATTCTGCGAATCAATATTTTCAAATTCGCAATTATGATAAGCAGATAATAAATAATTTTTCGCTGAACGTAAATCATATAACTGTAATATCGCTTCGGTTCAGCAAAAATTTTTGTGAGTACATCATATTTTCTTCATAAAATGGTTTGTTAATTATATGATTTATGGCAACATTGCCATTTTTTTCCACAATCACTGGCGACAGACTTTGAGTGTTGTTGCTGCCACCCATACATTAATTTTGTTAACGCTAGTGAGATTCGTGATGGAGTAACTTGAATACAATACGTATTGATATTGACTAGTTAAGGGTATAATCAACTACAGGTTGCTACCTATGCACTTTGTGTCATTACATTTGTATATTTTAACTTAGATCCAGCAACCCCAGCTAAAATCCCACGAGAAAATGAATGTTTTAGTTGATATATAGATCGTTCAGAGCGTGAATATACAATATCAAAAAGACGAGTCAGCATGTGCCAGGTTGAAGGAAACTGGAAATACTGTTGTTCTGTTGGAATAAATTTTATAAATATTGTTAAAAGACAAATATTCAATATATAGAACCTGGAAAACGACTTGTCTGCACCGAAAAAATATTTGATTAAAGAAGTCCCTATTACGATTGTACCAATCATGAATGTAATTACAGTTCAGTGAGAGTTTGATGTAAAATTAATAGTGTAAGGAGAGATATGCAATCAAACAACTCGGGAATCCTACTGAAATTTTAAACTGGATGAAAATTAATAGCACTAGCCTATTATTGAAGCAATTGAAAATATAATATTTTTCTCGGATAAATATGCGAATATTAACGGATAATGGAAAATGTTTACATTTCACGTAACATAAGGTTTTCAGTAAAGCTTCATATTTTCAGATTAATCTGAATATATTTTGTTGCAGATCACCGAGACGTTGAAATGAAATCATCACTAATAACGATGTCATTTCATTGATTATATATTATTTTAGGAAATTAATATCACCGAACGCTTCTGCGCGATATTGTCGCTGCTTGAAGTCTCTAATATTTCTTATGTGACACATTGATTTGCATACACATGTCACTCGCATGCTTACCAAGTCACTGCTCACCGTAAGAGGGAAACTGACCTGTGAAAAAGATCGCAACACTTACACCTGTTCAACGCTTGCACCTGTTCAACGCTTGCACCTGTTCAACACTTGCACCTGTTCAACACTTGCACCTGTTTAATGCTTGCACCTAAGCTGCATGGTCACCCGAATGAAATCAGCTTCTGGCCAGAAACTGATTGGTCTATTGATCATTTATTATCTATCTATTTATCATCTATTTTCGTATCTTATGATGTCTCCAGGGTATAAAAAGGGTTTGGCAAAGCCGAGTTTTGTCGAGCTTTCCAGATGCTTGGAAGCCGTACTAATAGGCAAAAGCGGACACAGAGCGGCTGATTTACATCTGGGCAACATGTATCGTGGATTCGGGCCCGAATATATATTGTGTTATGGAATTCGGTACCAGAGCAGCGCCGATGCAGCACCGAGTCGGTGCCAGCTAGGTCGAACAAGCAGACACGTCCAACAGAACGCAACATTTACGCATATTCGTACCGCCATGATGGGCGAATTCTCCACAGACTGCATGTATGCGAGTTACATACGGCAGCGACGACCTAGATGCCTGCTTTGAACGGCAAAGATCACTGCGATAATTGGGACCTAGTAGAGATAAATGGAGGCATTCCTTTTTACATACTGTAGATATTTGTTCATGGAGCAAGCAATATATTTATATATTATGTATTGCCAAGCTTGTAGTTAAGTGTTTTGGAAATAGCATTAATTCAAGTGAGAATATATTCGCAGTAATAAATTTCGTATCCAGTTCAGCCGGTTAGTTCTCTCCGTACATATTTCAGTCACGCGACAAGAACCGATATTTACAGCAAATATACTCAACCCCGCTTATTGTCATTTTCGCCATTCTGTTTGTGGTCCTATATATATATGTGGTCGTATATATATTATTATATTATATATACAATCAGTCTCAAAGTTGTCATTACTCGTCAGGGAGCATGCAATAATTCTGCGATTAACGAGCAGTGACAATAATTAGAGCTTAAACGCTTCCATATTAATTTTTATCGTTGCTTGTTGCATCTGCCACCTAATAACATTAGGATAAGTGGTCAGAGTAAAGCCTGACGCAACTTAAAGCGTTTTCTTTAATTTTCTTGGCGTTTTCTTTGCTTTTAAATTCCTTGTGAACTTGCGATATAAGCAGACTATTGATATAAGTACTTAAAGATAATCACTATATTTTTAATCTGACTCCCGGAAATAGAAACTTGGACACTACGGGAGTATCAACTAGCGCTCGTAGACTTCAAGTGAACTAATTGAAGGCATTTTGATATTTATAATTAAATTTTGATGAATGAGAGTAGAGAACTGCATATATCTGTTCCTGACAGGAACATTAGACGTGTAGAGGAAAAGAAAATTTGACTTTCATCAGTATTTAATTGAAAAATAGTTAACTAACTTTAACATTGTCTACTCTTAAGTCCGTGAATAATATCAATATGTCTTTATGAGCATTTATTTGTTCAAACAATAGCCTTTTGGCGGTATTTAAAACTTTATGATTGATCACCAGTAGTTCAAAAACTTTAATGTATCACAATAAATAATTTTTTGGGCGATGCTTTTCGGAATGCGAATGTCTTACTGAGGCCACTCATACTAACAGCTGTAGAGTAAATGATATGCTTCAGAAATTTAGTTACAATATCCTACTCCAATTTATGCTGACCCTCATGATGATTAAGTTGCGTTGTGTCATTTAGAATCCCGCCTTTGAGTGATTTAAAAAAAAATTTCGAGGTTGCCTCGTGTATTTTAAAAGAGCAATGCAAGCGTTCAGAACCGATCTAAAGAAAACAGCTCGAGGCTCGGCCGTCTCTTTGAGCGGCTTGGAATGCCTTTATTGCTTTCCGATACTCGCTGCTTGCATTACATTTTTTGCTTCCGAATGGCTGCTCAAAAACGTCGGTACTCAACATGGACGCCGGAAAAATAAACTGCAATCTAACCGTGGGGAAGTGCACGGGTCTAAATTATTGTTGTAGTTTTCCGTTTATCAAATTTATTATTTTATCGAAGTATGTTGATCTACAAATTAAACGTCACCTCAATTCAAAAATTTTGGTGACTACGTTAAAGTCGGATGGTCATTCAATTATCTTTTAATGTTAAATCCAGTTTTAGTCATGTATAGTTGTGCCTTATCATATTTTACGTCACCTCATAACGCTGATATTTTTCTCTGACGTGCAGAACTTCAAATATTCATGCACCGCAAAAAATCTACTCCCACGTTTTATTTTCATCTAATCTAAGTCCTTTTTTCATTTAATCCCAAACTGATAACTAATACCGTCTTTCAGACATTATTATACTGAGTTGCATATAGCTAGAATACGCGATTAAATTCATATTCTTGATTACAAATGCATGTCTATAGAGTGCACTGTGTGATGAATTGACACTCACAGACTGCTGTGCAATAACGAAAACACAGAATAATAATAATCAACATGTGTCGCTTTTTCATAAAGACTACTAATCTGAAAGTATGTTATTTCCTAATATTTTTGTTTGTGATGCCTGCAATAAAAAAATTTATTGTTCTTGGAATTGTATAACAACATAAAATTTTAACAGAACTATAAAAAACCTAACAAATCAACAATTTTAATAAAACTTTAAAAAACATAACAAAACAATTCTAACATAACAAACCAATTCTAACATAACAAACCAATTCTAACATAAAAACAACTATTTTTGTCACTAAAAACGTTTCAACAACTACCGACGATTTTTCCGACAGACTTCTTGAAGCACCGACGATTTTTATTTTAAATTGGCTCATGAAGAAAGATGAAACGAAATAATGCAAGCAGAGTTAACCTCTAAAGGCTTTATCCCTATGAACGGATGCGGGGGCTAAGGGCGGAATCCGCCGGATTGCGGTTCGCTGCCTGCATCGATCTTGGCCCAATCGCTCTGCAGCTGCCGGGCAAGAAAAAGAAGTTTGGACAAAATGTAGTGGCCTCACAGGGCCAAGTGCCAGCGCAGCGGGGGGCGAATGAGGTGGTTTGCCACTTTAGCCTGATTTATTCCAGGCACTTATGTGGTGCGTAAATCTGTCATATCCACCAGTGAGACTAACTTGAGAGCCCTGCGAAACTTTCCTTCATTTTTTCGGGAACTGAATTTTTTATTCTATATTTTTCGCGAACTGAAATTTTTTCATTTATTTTTTCGGGAATACAACAACTTTGTTAGTTGTATTTCAGGAATTAATGGAATTATGATGGCACGCAAACGTTAGAATATGCATTGTGCATAAAAAATGGAACGAAAACATCTACATTTTTTCGTGATTTTAATCGATTGAGTTGTGAAATACATGCTATCTTGAAATCTTTTAATTGACGTTCATATAATTGAATGAAAGCAAGAAATTTGTTATCTGGATATTTTACTGAATGAAAAAGTTCTCTCCAAATTAAATCTGCGAAGTTAAGAATACAACTGAAGATTAATGGTCATAAAATTTTTGTAATTAATGCTTACACTCCATGAGAAATTTAAGGACTTCATTATCAATTAAAAATATATCAATTAATAAGTGCATACATTTGATACCGGAAATTTAATTCTTCCCGAAAATTGTAAGCCCACCACAAAGCAAGGATTTCCGTGCTGCTTCCGCTGTTGGATTGTAGACTTACTTGATTGCGCGTGTTTCTTAAGGAGCAACCGTGTTGACACAACTGACTCGGCAGTGTTGACACAAATGGCAACGCTGGCGAGTGGTAACTCGAGTTAAACGTTCTTTTTACTTGCCTACGTCACACATAGTTGACAGATATTACCTGCTTGGAAGGATTCATTCCGTTCTCCACGAAGACTGAGGTTAATAACAACATAGTCGACATGCATGGAAATAATTGCATATTGACACATGAAGCCTTTAATCATTTAACGCCTTATATGGCATTCAGTTTGTTCGCGTACAGTTTTTTTGCACGCTATTTTTCTCACCGTAATCAATCTCGGATTTATTTTCTTTGCTGAAATATCGAAAAATTCGATATTCTTCTTCTTTGGCAGATTCTTTCCAAAATATATAACGCTAATTTTTAATTGCACCGATAATTAGGTCATATTAGATAAATATGACCTAATTATCGGTGCAATTAAAAATTTGCCTTATATATTTTGGGAAAGAATCTACAAATAGTTGGGAGTAAGCTCAACCATGTGTACTTTTCAAGGAATACGAGTCTTTACTTAGAAAATTCGGTGGCTTGCAAAACAAATGCAATTTGTTTTTTTGAAATCGTAGGATATAATTTAAGTTATTTTACTTAACGGACCACATCAATATGATGGAAAGAACTGCGAATGCAAAGGAAATTATTGAGGGAAGTATGGCAGGTCAAGTATTAGAAATTAGAACTTGATTCTAATTAGATTAGATTAGATTCAAATTAAAAGAAATTAGAACTTGAGGGTTACGAGGCGCAGCCACGATAGCCTGACACGAGAGTGAAGTACGCTAAATTATATTTACTTGTCGTGCATTCGTATCGATTTTATTCAAAAAATATAATTTAAGCATGACAGAAAATTAAATATCTTGTATGTGATGACTCGCCCTGCACGTTGTGTCAGAGCATTATTAACCATTAAATCAAGGTGCAGTAATTATCTTCGGAAAGTCTGTAGAAGAAGGAAAAAGACCTTTGGAATATGCTGTACTATAGATTCGGAAAGAAACTATAGAATAAGTCTCTTCAAGAAATTCGGTCGTATTACATTACAATTCTCAGGATATATTCGTTATGAAAGGCAATAGTTTTAAAAGCTGCCCCCTTCATATCATCTATCTATCTGCTTCTACTCACAATTTTTCATTATATAGGATAAGATTACCTCGAAAGTAACGAAGCTGCTCTTTGAGCCATTCTCGAAATGACACTTATTATTTCTGCATGTGAATTATAATAATAGTGGAAAATTGTAAAAGGCATTTATAAACCTTTCAAAATGTTAAAAGACTCTATTTTCTATATTGAAGGTTATGTGTATGCTAATAGTACGATCGAAAAAATCCAAATAAAAAATCTAAAAATTCATTTCGTAAGTTTAATGAAATGAAATTTAATACAATCGAAAATCTTAGATGGGAAGTGAAAAGCACGATACAGAAAATTAACTACTGTCGCATATAATACTCGGTAGGATCAAGCATTTATTTATCTATATATCAATCATTTATAAATACCAGAAATACAATTATCTTAAGTGGCAATATTTCTATTGACTATTGAACTTGACTATTGAACTGAATATATTGACTATTATATATATTGAACTATTGAACTGAATATATTGACTATTATATATATTGAACTTATTGAACTATTGAACTGAATATATTGACTATTATATATATTGAACTATTGAACTGAATATATTGACTATTGAACTGAAAATATTGATTCATGAAAAGGCTGGAAGCATCCCCCCATGTCAGTAGATCTTATCTATGTTGGCATTTATTATCGACTTTCGGAATAAATATTGTTTTGTTTTACTCACGTTTTAGAATTCATTCTCCGTACATTTCAACGCACCGTGAGCAGCGCAATGGCGTTATACAAAGAAACGTTTTATTTTATATATTCCCCTCATGGCTATCAGTAGCCTTGAACTGTATTCGTATTTTCTTTACCTTTCGAGTCATCGGCATGGCTTCTATGTCGTCAAACTTCTTGGTTCTGTTTCTTTGGAGACCATTATACAAAGAAACGTTTTATTTTATATATTCTCCGCATGGCTATCAGTTGCCTTGAACTGTATTCGTATTTTCTTTACCTTTCGAGTCATCGGCATGGCTTCTATGTCGTCAAACTTCTTGGTTCGGTTTCTTTGGAGACCATTAGAAAGCCGATGGCTGGACGCCGCTTCTGATTAAATTTGTCCTTCGTGGACTGCATTGATTGGATTTCCGAAGTTTGCCCTCGAGGAACGCCTGCAGTGAATTCAAATACACAAGCAAGGTCATTTTAATAATAATACTGAAAAAATGGAACTGAACAATGCAGACAATCCCATATACATTTAAATTGAATGCAAAAATTAGGTTTTAACATAAATTTACAATGAAAATGTTAAAATTTATACTGTTCAGAAAGCAGTAATCAGAAGGGTGTAATTTATGAAAGTGACAAAAATCTAACACTCTCTTCTGTTCTGAAGATTTCTCTTGTGAACTCGCTGGATAAAAGGCTTACTCTGCTCACTGCAAAAGACATCGTGTACAGAAGCATTTAGCCTCCTCTAATCTTGCTCTAATGGGTGTCGTTAGTTCGTCCAAGATTCGCACAAAATCCATTTCCAGAAAACTCACGAGAGCCGAGAAGAAATTCTCGCGAATTTAGATCAGGTTAGGTAAACAACAGCAGAATTTCAGATGTCTTCCTCTGGCTTGGTCTTAGTATCAAATTTCAGTGTGTTTGGTATTAACACTAAACTCTACCGGAATCCAATTTTTTTAGAATTAAAACCTAACTTTTACCTGCATTAGAACGACGTTGAAATGTAGGAATTTTTATGGTTAACTATTGATTATTTGCAATTACAAACACGCTCATCTCTCCAGATATTTTGTTTTATTTATATATCACTACAGTGGAAGATTTTAGCTCAAATTTACCACTTATTTCAAAATAAATCATGTTAATGTCTACTGCCCCCCATAGGAGTTTTTACGACAATTGTAAAGGAAATAATTCGCTATAAATTCAGAAAACGAAATTCTAAATGCACAAAGTGAGTGTCAGAATATAGCACATCTGTAACTAAGTGGTTTTTAACTTTTATATAGCAAGTGGAAAAATAACAATCCAACTTTACTGCAATTTTACCGGACATTTGTAACTCCTTTGCTAAAATACCTCGTGAATTTTTGGTATGTTGTTCGCTACCACTTCAATAATTATAATTTTATTAGTTTTGCTATGAGCATATTTTCATCGTTCTCAACCTAAGAATTGTAAAAAATCTCAGATTTTTTAAATCATCAAATCTAGTCAATAGAATTCTAGCTACGCCTTTTTAATTCAATAACAACATTTTGATTTTGAGAATTTTGATTTGTGAGAAGGAGTAATAGAGCGTAATGCTTGTCTGTTAAATATTTGAAGCAGCATGGTGACAAAGGGGGAACGAAGTCTCGCGAATTGAACTCCGTAAAACAGCTGGGTGTTCCTTGGAGAACAAACAATTATTTATTATGTGGTGACGCAGAGTCTAAATTCAGCTCGTGGAGTTTCTCTCAAAATTAAAGTCTGAAGTTTTTTGTGGAAGTTAATTTATTTTTACAACACTTCTCTTTAACTTCACTTCTTATTGTCTTTCTGCTACAAATCTAATAATCGATATTTAACACACTTCTACCTGTGACTGAATGAATAATTTTGAAAATGTACAAAATTTAAATATATTAAAAAATTTTGAACTAATTTTTTTTAATATATGAAAATAAAATTGGAAATTCATTGTACATGTGTGTAACATCGAAGACACTGGATTCTTCAGAAGTGTTTTCTTCAAAAAGTAATTTTTAAACAGTATTGAATATTATTCAATACTGTTATAATATAATAATAATAATATATAATATAATAATATTCATACATATTATTACAGTATTGAATCGCCGAACGTAACGATGTTGTATCACGGAGGAATAGCGAATGAAATGAAAATCTAAACTTTAAATGTATTTCCATAACCGATTAAATGTTTTTGGACCACAATAGGGTAAAAGAAAATCTCCACTTCTTGGAATGAAAAAGTATACTTCTTCATCAGAAACTAATTGCACGTGTGAGTAAGTAGTTTCTGGAGTACCTTAGAAGCGTAACTTCAAACAGGTACTGAGGTTAGTTTGGACCCTCCATTAGTCCTCTTCCCGAGACGCACCACGCAATGTTGCTGCATTTGTGCGATGAACGCTTGTGTCTTCATCTGATGTTTGTTCTGGTGGCCCACGGCCGCTAGCAAACTTGGAATAACTTGGCCTTCTGTTATTGCTTCTCATCTGCACCGACAACTGCTGCTCATCATCACAGAACCAAGTTAGTGACCTGGTTTAGCTTGGGGATGATTACCAATGGCTGTAGAACTATAGAATAAACTGCTATAATGACTTCCAAGTGCAGAAAATAAACCAGGGAACTAATCTTATTAACCTACTGACTAACCGTGCAAACAACGTCATTGCAGCTGCCAAGGAGGGCCAGCCAATCAGAGTTTAGCCTTTACTGACTTGTATGCAAGTTTGTCGATCCATCTGCATGCCTGGATCCTGTATCTGCAGGATATTTGATTAACTTTCATTTTATTAAAGCACAAGCCAGTAGGCTCCGATCGGTATGAAATAGCAAACATTTTCTCCTACCGCATTCTATTGAAATACTCTCATATTTTCCACTTTAGCTTGAGTCAACCATAGGCTAATTGTCTAATTATAATGAAAAGGCATGAGAAACTAATTCCCATTCCATTCTAAATAGTAGGCTCAGATTTGGCTTTTATATTTGTGTCTTTGATTACTTCATATTTTAGAGGCATATTTGATATTTTATAAATCATATTTATATATTTATAGATCATATTTGATCCATAAATTTTTGCAAACTCTCCCTTGCCAACATTGCACATCAATACTCAATTATAATGATTGAAGAGAAGTTTAACATTGACGAGTTTTCCAAAGACGAAGCTTATAGCAGTCAAAAATACTCTGTTAAATAGTTCTCTTCTCTGGAAAAAGAGATCTGAAAATGTTAAATCAATATTTCTTTATGAGAGGGAGTCAATAAAATTTCAATCTGTGTGAAAGCCGGGAGGCGATGAACTTATACGCGGTGGCTCGTTTCTCATGAATGAATTTGTTAATAATTCTTGTATTTTTCCAATAACCAGCTAAAAATATTGTTAAATTATTGAAAAACCAGCTTCTGAGTCGACTAGAAATGAAAAAAAAATTATTGAAACGAAAACAATTTTAAAATGAAGGAGAATGGGTCAAATTTTTATGAATGGATCTGTTTTTCGTGGGGATGACACCCAGCTGATTCCAATCTTCTACATAGAAACATTCATGAACAACATCGGAACTCTGCGGAATTAACTACAAATATTTAAATAACTTTGAATGTGTATGTGAATTTTAGGTTACTAATTGTTTGTACCTGTGTTCTAGGTTTTGAACTGACGATGGAGCTGGACTCCGAAACGTTTTCTCTTATAAGACATGGTGAATTTTTTTGCTATTTTCTTCACTTTTAAATTCCTGTTAAATAACTTTCTTTTGATCAATGGTATGTTGCAGCATAATATTCTGATCACGTGCTGTAAGGGAAGATAGAATGTGAGAAGCATTCCATACGGTTAATATTATGTTCTTCGTGCCCGCTGAAGATGGGGGAAAATGTTGGTGTTCAAAATGTTCTCATGAATCTAATCAATAATTAGTTTTAGAAATATTTGAGACTAATTTTTTTGCTGATTATTAGAAGCAAAAAAAACTATACTAAGTTACGTCGTCTAAAAATACGCTTCTAGATTCATTCGAATTAAATTTACTATCAATATAATTTATTAAGCTATTTCATAACCTTTATAAACCGTGTTAACCTCGTTATTTACGTAATTTAAACACGATTTTAGGAACCGACGTTAAGTGATATTATCTGGCACTTTTGAAATAGTGCATTACGATAATAAGTAAAACCTGTAAATGACGTCGAAATCGAAATTTGTAATCTATTATAGCATCTTGACATTTCCTAGAATATTTGAAGTTATTAGAACATTAATGTCGATGAAACGATGAAATTTAATCTCGTTGGTAAATTTTCAAGGTAAATAGAACGCAGCGACGCACCCATGGCGGGCAAAAAGAAGGTAAGGAGGTGGTTGAAATTTTCCCGTGTGTCTGGTTGATGTGTGTCTGGTTGAAGAAATTTATTCTCGTTGGCAAATTTTTTAGGTAAATAGAACACATCAGCGCACATATGGCCGACAAAAAGAAGGTAAGGAGGTGGTTGAATTTTTCCCGTGTGTCTGGTTGAAGTGTGTCTGGTTGAAGAAATTTAGTCTCGTTGATACATTTTCAAAGTAAATAGAACACATCAACGCACCCATGGCCGACAAAAAGAAGGTAAGGAGGTGGTTGAAATTTTCCCGTGTGTCTGGTTAAAGTGTGTCTGGTTGAAGAAATTAAGTCTCGTTGATAAATTTTGATGGTAAATGGAACACATCAGCGCACATATGGCCGGCAAAAAGAAGGTAAGGAGGTGGTTGAAATTTTCCCGGCCCCCCTCCGATAAGAGGCCGCCCGACAGCCCTCATTTGTGGCGCGGTTTCTTCTCGGGATTTGAGGGCGTTGCGCTAGGCTGCAAACGCCAACTTTTTTAGCACGTGGTCTAGAACTTTGATGAGTTTTTTAGCGTTAAACTTTGAGAGACAGCAGCTCCATAAAGATGCGGGCGTTTTAATAAATGTTAATCCTTCATCATTTCAGACAGTACTCCAGAAAGTGTGAGAGAGAGGTGTGTGTATGGGAGAGAAAAAGAGAGGACAAGGGAATCAGGACAAAGAGAAAAGGGCTAGTAATGAATGGGCTGGCATGAATGTATAACCCGTGCACCACTGGATCATACAAATTCATATTAGTACACAAAATATTTCACTTTCAAACCATCCCAGAGTTTTTATGTGGACTCTGCGCCTGAAGCATAAATAGCAGTAATTGCTGTCTGTATAAGATTGTATTATAAATTACATGACTTCCTCCTTTTTAAGACCAGCGACATATCAGAGGCACGTATTAGTAAAAACTGAATAATAAAGGCGAGGCAGGAATTCAAATATGATTCTGTCGACATTATGGTAATTTTACATCAATGATTTTGTCATGGGTTGCCTTAATTATTCGATCGCCTATAAAGTTTTAGTTCTATTTAAATTTTTTAATAACTTGTGTGTTTGGACCACGTGCCATTTTTGAAAATGCAATTTTCTTCTTTCAGCAATCTATTGTTATATGACATTACCAGAAAAAACTTGTGGCAGCGTTCGTAGATATTCGGTAATATTATTGCACCCGTCAATCTACCTTGATTGAATATCGATTAATTTCAAATTAGGTGCAGTTAAACTAACTTATTAATATACTTAGTTAATTAATTAGTTCTTAACACTGTGAAGAACAATGGAACCTTCTCTGCCTTTGATCATCAGTTCGGGGCAAAAAACACAGTCCGAGAAAAAACTAAAATTTAAAAAATTTCCATTGTTAAATTTAGTTGACATTATTAAAACAGTCCATATGGTTGAAACTCCAACTGGGAGTTCAACGGCTATTTAAAACTCGAAGAAATATCGCATAATCTAAGGGGAAATGATTCCAATCTAAAAACCTATCTTCTCACGCTCTCCCGCTAGACCGAAGCAAACATTATGCGCACTGAATATAAAATTTGCACCTAGGGATTAAACTCGCACCAAACATGTCATCAATTGATATACATTTATTCCTAGTGCGCAAAGGCGTTCTTTTCCAAGGTATACAAGAAATGCAACATAGTTTGCAGTGGTGTTTGCCAGGCTATCATAGGAAGACAGGTGTTATATAATTGAGAAACTTATCCTTTCTAAGGGACAATTTCAAGAGGTTAATAGAATGCTGGTATGATACGAGTGGAAAATATTTACGTTGCTTTAAATAGGACCACGATAAACTAATACTATTTATTGAAAAACTATCACCGGAACTATAGCTGAAATATATATTCAAACCGTGAAAAATTACTCAATTTCAATTTCGCTAATCAAAAATTGAATGTACAGCCAAATATAATTCCTAATTAAATAAGCTATGATTTTTGGCCTTCAATAATTTCTGAATATGGGGTGACTCAAATTCGAAATTCGAAACTGCAATTTTCATTTAAAATTAAATTTCTTTTTTTTTACTTTAGTTCGTTGGCCGTAGATAATCGGGTCAACATTTTTAGCAAAGTACATCGGGTATAATGAGCAATCGAGAGAGGCTTTCCTAGTCATTTAACGCTCAATAAGCTAATACTTCATGCCAAGAATTATTTTTAAAAAAACTTTTACATCGAGTTATTACCTTCGTTTAGTTGCCTCTTGTGTCATAGATATCTAATTCATTGAACTTGACTTGAAAAAATTAGAGACAAATTTCATCTTTCATTAACTGTAAAATATTCTTCCAGGGCAGCAAAAGAAACTCTTTTTAGCGCATTTTCTAATTTATGGCTAAAAAGGCGCTATTGTGCTCGTCATGTCCGTCCGTCCGTGACTTCATGTCACGGACTTCATGTCACGGACGGACGAGAAAATGCGCTCTCTGTCACTCATTGCAGTGAGTACTGATCTAATTTTTTCATTTTGTTACCGGACATAAGTGGCATTATTCACATTCAGGGCCGTACAAAATCTGCACTTTGATACGCATAAACCTTGATCGATGGCGCTGGTTAGAGAGTTGACGGCAGGAACCGTAGAAACCTTTTGCTTGTCCAACCAAAATCTTTTTCGTTTAACACACCATGGATTACTTTACCTGAAATCCCGAGCTCTTCAATTTACTCATAAACCCTGGAGCAGTTCACTTGTAAAGCTATGAACCTTTTTCGTATAATCTTCAGGGCCTTCAGTTATAAAGCCCAAAGCCTTTCACTCACGCACCCAAAATCATTTCACTCATTAACCTCAAAGCTCCCACATATAAACCCAGATGTGTTATAAAGCCCGCAGCTTTTCACTTGTAAACCCAAAGCCATTCACTTACAAACTCCATATAGCCTTTCACTAACATACCTCCAGGCGTTTCAGTTATAATGCCGAAAAGCTTTACACTTACAAACCCCAAACCCTTTCACTTACATACTCAAAGCCTTTTACTTAAAAACCCCAAAATCTTTCACTTACTCAAAACCGTACACTTACAAACCCCAAAATCTTTCACTTACATACTCAAAGCCTTACACTTTCAAACCCCAAAGTCCTTCACTTACATACTCAAAGCCTTACACTTACAGACCCCAAAATCTTTCACTTACGTACTCCAAGCCTTACACTAACAAACCCCAAAATTTTTCACTTACATACTCAAAGCCCTTCACTTACATACTCAAAGCCTCACACTTACAAACCCCAAAATCTTTCACTTACATGCTCAGAGCCTTACACTTACAAACCCCAAACCCTTTCACTTACATACTCAAAGCCTTACACTTACAAACCCCAAAATCTTTCACTTACATACTCAAAGCCTTACACTTACAAACCCCAAAATTTTTCACTTACATACTCCAAGTCTTACACTTACAAACCCCAAAGCCTTTCACTTATGAACCCCAAAGCCTTTCAATATTCACCGTAGATTTCCCTGCAGTGCTCGTGTCGGAGTTTTGAGGCGTGCTCAGAGTGGTTGGTCAATTCGCCAGCAGTGTATACGGCAAGCTCTCAGTTGTAAGCTATGCCAAGGGAGTCGAGGAAATTTCAATTACTACTTACTGCATCATTGTCGAAATGAGAATCTGATAATTATTAAAGTGTTTGTTACTTAGAAAAACAACGAATGAATTGTAAATTGTGAGTTCTTAATATTCAACTGTTTAAGTTAACTATTTATAAAGTAAGTAAGTTGGAGATACATTATAAATGTCGAGTACTGCAACGTTTTAATTGTGATCATCACTGAAACGCTGCGTAAAGTTAATGTTTTTGAATTAATGCGCACAACTAATCATTATGAACGCCGGAATATTAATTTTAGTAAAATTTTTCTATGGGTTCTTCGTCATACTATACAAATGAAATGAAATTATAAATGATGCGCGACCAGTGAAATGCGAATCTCTAATTAAGTAATCACTGCAAACTTCTGCGGCACAGGAAAAACAAAAAGTATTTGAGCAAGTTGTTCTGCACACTAATTCTGGCCATCAATAAAGTGAAACACTAAACAAAGTTTTCGGGTATCGACTTCTTTGCAAGATTTTGCAAAATTTGGTGCAGGCTTGAGCTCCGCTTAATTTTTTCACTTTTTCATCTGTGTAGTAAATAAGTCAAAAACACATAAGTTCAAAACACACCAATAAGTTCAAAACACACCAAGTGTATTACGATTTTTCAAGCCACTGTAAGTATATCGAATAAAATTGAGTAAGAGATTTACTGCCAAATAATCATGACTCGTTTATCAGTTTCATTAAGGTTGCTTTGGCAGGATTAATTGATCTGTAGCTCCATCCAAGCGGATAATCGGACTCCAATTAGCACCGTACGATGCTAGGCTCTGTTGCCCTTTCCTAGTTGTGACTTTTATAAACTTTTATAAACGAGCAAATTCGCTTAACCCCACGAAGTGTTGCGCTCGAATTGTGTTGTGCTGGGAGTGATGTTGTGTTGTGCTAGGCGTGATATTGTGTTGTGTTTGGCGTGATGTTATGTTGTGCTAAGCTGGACATTGTGTTTTGCTTGGAGTAATTTTGTGCTGTGCAAAGCTTAATATTGTGTTTTCCTGAAAGTGATGTTGTGTTTTGCAAAGCTTAATATTGTGTTTTGCTGGGCGTGATACTGTGTTGTGCTGAGTGTGATGTTGTGTAATGCTATGTATGATATTATATTTGTGATATAAGTGCCGTAAGTTGCGTCATGTTTTACAGTGCGTTGCGCCGAGCGCGTGAGCGTGCTGAGTGAGCGTGGCACGCTATAGTGTTGTGCGACAGTTAAAATTTTCATGGAGTGGCATCATGTTCACTATCATAATGAACATGATTATGTTCATTATGCTCATTTGCAGCATGAGGTGATCTTTGGAGCACATCACTGTGTCAGATACATTTAATACTGTCATATAAAATAAATAAAATTATGTTGTGATTCCGAAACACGAACCTCACGAACATAAAACTCACTCACGTCTATACGAACATAAAAGTCCCGGCCGCGCGTTGAATTTTCGCTCGGACACAAAGCACAGAAATGTACACTCCCTTACGAATGCAATAACCACAAATACGCATTTCCGATAAACGCAAAACTCGCTACTGCGCATTCCTCCTCGAAAGCATATCTCGCGAATGTGTGCTTCCACGCAATGCAATATTTAAGCGCAATGTAAATGTGTGCTTCCACGCAATGCAATATTTAAGAATGTTATTTTTCAGCACAAACGCGGAACTAACGAATGTGCATTTTCGCAAACTCATATTACCGAATAAGCGCTATTGTCAAGAATAGACACTTTCATACTAGAGCATCATTCATGAATGGACACTTCGACACGAACGCAAAACTCACGATTATGTCCTTCTACACTAACGCAAAACTCCCGCTTGGACATTTCCATCCGAACGCAAAACTCATGATTGTTTCCTGCACTAACGCAAAACTCTCGAATGGAAACTTCTATCCGAACGCAAAACTCACGTTTGTGTCCTGCACTGACGCAAAACTCCCGCATAGACACTTCGACACGAACGCAAAACTCACGATTGTGTCCTTCTGCACTAACGCAAAACTCCCGCATGGACGCTTCCATCCGAACGCAAAACTCACGATTGTGTCCTACTGCACTAACGCAAAACTCACGTTTGTGCCCTGCACTGACGCAAAACTCCCCCATGGACACTTCGACACGAACGCAAAACTCACGTTTGTGTCCTTCTGCACTAACGCAAAACTCCCGCATGGACCCTTCCATCCGAACGCAAAACTCTCGTTAGTGTCCCACACTGACGCAAAACTCCCGAATTCCCACTTTAACCCGAACGCAAACGCACGAGTGTGTTCCACCTCTCTCACGTATAAGCCATGAATGTGGGTTATACGTGCGAGAATTAGTCCCGTCGCACGCAGCTTCACTTAAACAAAGCCAATAAAGCGAGCATGGCAAGCGCAATTCAAAGAAGACAATGACAAAATTTTGTTGTAGAGCATCTAACTTCGCCTGCCTGGAGTTGGCCAATGACCACCAAATTAGAGCGGCGTCGAGCGGCGTGTTATAACGTCGGTTAACTGCTGGGTACACATGATGTGTTGTTTGTGCTATGTATCGGTTTGTTGTGTGCTGATGAGTTTTGTGTTAATGTGTTGTGTGCGTTGTAATGTGTGCTGATGTGTTGTGTAGTTCAGTTTTGTACGTGTCACTGATGTGTTATGTGTTGCATTCGGATGTTCTGTCTTCATGTGAGCTGGAGTTGTATGTTTTGTTACGTTTTTTGATTATTTTGACTTTGCGTTTTAGTTATTGTTTTGTTATAGTTTCGTGTGCGTATGTATTGTGTATTGCTGAGTTTTGTACAAAATGGCCCGTGTATTTTGTGCTGATGTATTAATTGTGTATTAGTGTGACGAAGTTTACTCGTAAAACTTTTGCTTGCACGAGTCTTCATAATTGGTTCTTTATCATGCATGTTGTAAATGCCCGCTTGAGCTCTGTTTGCATACGCGAGTTTTGCCACTGATACCATGTTCTATTTTGTTTTGTTTGCTTGTCCAAAATGCTGGAAAAGCCTGCATGTTTTCACAAGGTGCATACTTTAAGAAGAACATATATACACTTGCAGAGTTGTGGTTAACATTTATGAGATTATTGAAAAAAGTGACGATAACTGTAAAGTTTTTGATGAGAATATAATCCCAGCAGAAACCTTAAAAATATTTGAAACTGAATCATCTGTAATTATGAAAGCTGGAAAATTAGTATAAAGGACGCTTATTCTAGAAGAATATTCAAACCCATATTCATTAAAAATGACAATCACCTGCTATATCCGTATTTTGTTATGACAATATAGCATCTTCCATCTACGAGACCAAAGAAACTGCTAGTTAGTTGCTACTATAGCTTATTATTGCATCAACTATTAGATCGTTGAAGCTTGTACTAACAACACTCATAAGGCCATTGTCGCTCGTACTAACTTCACTTACGAGACCAATAATTTAGGCTCGTACTAACATCACGTGTGAGACCATTAAACTCCTACTCCTACTAACATCACTTATAAGGCCATTAAAACTCGTACTAATATCACTTATGAGACCATTAAAGCTCGTACTAACATCACTTACAATACCATTTAAGCTCGTACTAAAATAAGTTATGATACCATTTAAGCTCGTACTAACATCACTTACAATACCATTTAAGCTCGTACTAATATGAAGCCATTAATGCTCGTACTAACATCCCTTACAATACCATTTAAGCTCGTACTAACATTAGTTATGAAGCCATTAATGCTCGTACTAACATCACTTATGAGACCATTAAAGCTCGTACTAACATCACTTACAATACCATTTTAAACTTGTACTAACATAAGTTATGAGGCCATTAATGCTCGTACTAACATCACTTACGAGTTATATAGTTCCCCTCGTATCTGCATCACTGACGAGAGGCTGGCGCGAGAGAGACGCTTGATGCTGAAGAAGAGCGCATCAGTGCCATAGCAGTAGTGCGCGCCTGGCCGCCGTCGAGGGTGGGTGTGGTGCTTGTCCCTCTGGCCATCACCGGCCACCCATGGATGGACGAGCCCATAAATCATGTTCTCTGAAACAAATATACGTCTATTGCTTTGCAGTAACTGAAGCCATGAGCCGATACTGTGATACGAGTTTATCTTTGGTTTCTTAAAAATTATATCGTAAGTTGCGATGTTGTGGTTGTTTTTGTACAAAGTAGTGAGGGTAAATCAGTTAACTGATGGCAGTTTCTGTGCTAATTGCATTAAGTCGACCTGACTGTGTCAAAGGCAATACTTAATCAACTTGAATGCTCCGGATTAATCCCCTGGATGCTTGGTTTATTGCTGGACATGATTTGTCGAAAAGATATTTGTCAAAATTTATATATATGAATGCTATTTCTTGTGGGAAATAATTATCCTAATTATTATGATATTAATATACTTTATCTTAATTTTCGTCGCGAGTTAGTTAAAGTGAATCATATTTCAGCCAGTGATGAAAAAAATTCTCTGTAAAACAATATTTTTTTCAACGAGCGCGATAAAATTCTGCTTGATTTGTGTTAGAGGAGAAATTTGTAATAAAATTTAAGATTCGTTCAAAATTAGTTCTATCACTAATTCATTACAAAGATAAATATTTTATGCGTTAATTTTATGTATAAAATGATATCCTCGTAAGTGCCTGATCTGGAGCCTAATGGTCATCGATTGTTGATCAAGTTTGACACAAATTCTGGACTTCACTAGTGACTTTCAAACACTTTCTTCACTAGTGAGTATCAAAATATTAATAAAAATAATTCACCACTTGGAAAGTGTTATTATTTGAGTGTTACATTATGGCTATCGAAAACCAACTGAAAATTGATAATTTTTCCCAGTGGATATCACCGAAAAATATTAATTCCCAGAATCCCATTGAATTTTCACACACGGGATTCCATTTTCACTCACACTTGAACGCTGCATTTGTTACATTTGTACCGGAATGTTATCATTAGGTTCATGCTATCGCTATGACGCATATTTTACCGTTATCTGCCGTGGTTTTGACGCTCTATTGTTCAATCAAGTTTGATGGTAATCATTTGTAAGCAAGCACTTGCCTGTCGCATACAGTCTATATTTCTAAAAACTTTTGAAATGTTTTTTTTTTTTTCTGTTAGAATCAATCACGTTACAACGCCGTATACTTTCATAAAATATAATTGATCTCCTATAGTGAAATACCCAACTATAGAATATTTCATTCAATCTTCAATCAGAAATTCATATCCAATATCCGGGATTGAAACGAAATTTCGGGAAAAAATATTACTAAGGTTCGTTGTTCACAATAATGGCGTCGGGATTTGCCGTCAGAATTTTTCTCTTGACAGAAATCCGCTTGTGATCGTCGGCGACCTGAGAACGTGATGGATTCATTCCCCGTGAGATCCTCGACATGTTCTTGCTACTGAAAACTTGATTTCATTTCTCAAAAATTCCATCCATGAAGTTTTAGGCAAGTAATGAAAACATGAGAAAGATTTTCGGAGCACCGTGCAGTTTGACGTAATAAAACGATGTTAAGTTCTTGATCTGCTTTTATCTGTGAACAAAATACCCAGCAGGCAATGTCGGGTTGAATCAACGTTGAAACAATAAAACTGAAAACGTTGAAATAACGTTGAATATTACTGTAGTTAAGAATGAATATTGAAGCTACGTCATTTTTTCAACCTCGTACATATCGACGTTGTTTCAATGTTGAAATCGCGTTAAATTCTGACTTTAAAATCGCATTTATATCTTCGCGATCTTACCGTCAGATGTCAACCTGATTTTAACGTAGAAACAACATCGAAATTAAAGACGCTGAAAAATGACGTTGCTTCAATTTTCATTCTAAACTAAAATTCAACGTTATTTCAACGTCGTGAGTTCTGTTGTATCAACGTCGATTCACCTTACATTACCTGCTGGGTAAGCACTAAAAGAATTAAATTTCAATCGTGGGCACTCGAATTTGCTTATCGTTCCATTTATTTCTTTTAAGGAAAATAAAATTTTCACTAACACGAATACACCAATCACTTATCACAGAGATTAATTCCCTTATCACAGAGTATAAACGGATTTACAATGATTTGTACGTTACAATTCTTTGAATACAATAAGTCCAAACATCAATGTTTACGCTTTGCTTCGTTCAAACTTCCTCCAATTCTAAGAGTTAAATAGAGTCCGTATTGAGCATCGTTGTTAACTGTTCCTCTGTGCTCGTAAGGCAGGATAATAAGAAACAAACTAGCACCCGCATACAATTTCCTTCAATTCAGCGAGCACCAAAATTCTTCTTCAGAGAATGCAAGGTTTCCCTTAAGAGCACTCACAGAGTTCCGAATGATTGCAAATGCGGTTAAATATATTTCTGAATGACGCTTTTGAGCAATTTAAAAATTTCAGCATGAATTCTCTTCGCCGCAGCTCGAACATTACCACTCTCCGCAGTTTCGACGGAGATTTGCGCAGGACGTAAGAGACGTTGTTTATGTTACTAGAGTTTGCACAATAATTTCTTTCTCTCCTTGACATGAAGCGCAGCTGAACGACTTCTAGCGCAGTGGAAACAACGACTGCGGAGGCGGGAAAACTGGATTGTCATGGAGCCTATTTCTGCCTTTTCTTTATTTATGAGAAAAATCGATTAATATAAAAAAATAGGATCCTTGGTGTAAATTTCCATTTAACGATAGACAAATTACCAAGAAACATAATGTTAATTTACATGTTCTTTATATCTAATTTAATTTTTGTTCTTCATATATGAATTAAATTTTGGAAATTCCAACGGCGAAATAAAAGAAAGACCAAGTTCTTTCATCCTGGTTATATATTTGAATAACAAATCGGAATAAATAACAGTTGGACATTTTGAAAATTTTTCTCCCGGTTGCTGTTATTTACGTTCGAAAATTTGCATCCAAAGCCCAAAATCTTTTGTTGAGACTTTTTGAATTCTCGTGGAGAACTGTGGAGCATTTCTTTGCTTGAGTGCATGTTTATCTTGTGTGTTGCCAACTGAATACTTCCGAGTGTTTCGAGGTATGATGTACTGAGCTAGGCTGAGATACTGATGCATTTCCTTCAAAAATGGAAATACTTGAGTTATTCGCAACATGTTTCGGGGAATTTGAATGGACATGAGATTTACACAAGGATTTATTCTCTGGTTACTATGACAAAAATATAACGAAAGTTGTCGGTATAAATTTCATAGTGTATCTTACAATAATAATAATTTGGAATCATTTGAAATCATGGATAATTTGCAATCATGAACTTCTTAACTTATTGAGTATAAGAAGAAAGCAGATAAAACACTAAATACTAAGTCGAATTGTGAAAAAAATTGAAAATTTATTAGTAAAAAAATATTAATGTATAATATAGCATTCACATGAACTTGCGAGGGAAATGAGCACTTCAACTGTTGTAGATTATTGTCTTCGTAGAAGGTTTTAGTTCGTTACTGGCTCACGATTAACTTTGCTCAATAGAAGGTATATGCTTTGTGCTGTAGTTTGGAAACTGGTCCAAATACTTTATTTCTTGTTATGTGTTTGATACAATGGAGTATATTTGGTGTATTTCACAAGTGTTAATAATTAATAATTAACACAATTAATTAATAAGTATTTCACAAGTGTTAATAATTAATAATTAACACAATTAATTAATAATTAATAATAACAATTAATTAATAATTAATAATTAACAATTAATAATTTAACAACTTTTTTCATTTTAGTTATTGGTATTAATTATTTGTGCTATAGAAATATAATTTCTAATAAGAAAGACAAAAATTTTTATAAATCAAATTTTTTGTTAGAGAACTAAGGGCAATGAGACCCTCATAGTGGAAGCTTATCCTGCCTGAGCTCTCGTCATTCCGTGTGAGTTGTAGTGGCATCGACATATGTGAAAGCTCTGCTGTCGGTGTTCGGTAAAACATTGCAAGTTTCAGAAGCAACGCTTTACAACTGCAGGGTTATAGTAACAAAACTGCAGCGTTATAGTAACAAAACTGCAGCGTTATAGTAACAAAACTGCAGCGCTATATTCGCCGTTAACACAGCCTCGCATCCAGTAGTTGTTCGGCGTCCTGCCAGAAAAAAATGCGCATATTTTTCCAACGGTTTTGAGCCTAGAAATAATAAACCGCGGCTCAGCGCTCGAGAAACTGACTTTTTTAAACACATTAATTCCATTTAATAGTTTCAATTTGTCCTTTTTTTCGTAAGTATTTCTTTTTTATTCACGTAAAATTTTCGGGAATATTTTAATTTTGAGGAGTATTTTTTTGTGGATGTAGGTATTTTGAGGGAGCTCACCCAATGCATGTTTATTAGCAATAATACAGCAATAAATTTATTTGCGTTGAAGTGATTTTCTGAAACAAACTGTAATAGCTCCTAATCGTAGCCAAGAACGATGCGAAAGTAAGGCAATTGATAATTTTATTCTATTTGTGAAGCAATGAAATAATAAAATGTTGCAGATATTTATTCCGGATCAATTAAATATCATAGCAGATATTAAACCAGAAGCATGCAAATAAAAAATTAATTTTCTGGATTCAATGGATATTACGAAACCAAATCGTCATCAATTTATTACGGTCAATTAACATTTAAATTATCGGTGCGACCACACCTAAACTCGCGCTAATAAAGTTTATTAAATTTATTGTGATAGAATATCCTGCAATTTTCTCCTCCATCATCAGACTTGAAATTAAGTTTTCGCTAAATGATATATTTTAGTGATTGCCGGAAATTTCAATGATACATTAACATTGATAATTTCTAAATTCAGGATTAGAAATAGTTTGTGCATATAATATAATTTCTTACACGCATAATTAAAAACAAAGTGTTAGACCCGTGCAGCCGCAGCGATATTCAGTAATGGAAGAATGAATAATGTAATTTTGCTAAAATTTCAGTTTTTACGTTGATCCATCCAAGGTCGATCTCCTTTTTAGCGCATTTTCTCATTTTTGGAAAAAATACACTATTGTGCTCGCCATGTCCGTCTGTCTGTCTCTCTGTCCGTCCGTCTGTCCGTGACCTCATGTTTTCGTCGACGAGAAAATGCGCTCTCTGTCACTCACTGCAGTGAGTACTGAGTATATTTTTTCAATGTGTATCGAAATGAAATATTCCTTCACCTGCAGACCTGATCCATCAAGAGCAGCTGCAGAGTCATCAGCTGTGGCACAAAAGGAAAGCGCTTAGAATATTCATGTCGGACTTACTAAAGCCATGCCATTATTTTTCTGTCCAATCTAATCGTAAAAAATAATTCGTTGCGGTTAAAATTTCTGAATTTTATCAATTCATTTAACGAATTGATTGGCGCACAAAACGCATGGTTGCCTTAAAAGACATACAAATTTCGGTAGATTAATGGTCATTAGAAAATTTAAGTGATGGTATGCGTTAGTTCATGCAACTTTTGATGAAAACCAAAGAGTTAATCTTACTGAATTTTTTTATCGCTTATCTCGATTTTAGCTATTAGAGTTATGGTTGTATATAGTATTTCAGCGATGGAACGTTTCTATTTTCCTTTATTTGGTGCGACGTTCCAAACTAACGTGAGCAAAAAATTTTACGAAGACATCAAACAAAAGTTGCATATAATATAATTTCTGTCGAACTATACATAAATTTCACTATGTAAAGCCAATTTTCCTTGAATTTTTGTTCCAAGATAATTCTGTTATCGCGAAATTAAATTCCGATATTATAATTGTTTGCAAATATTTGTTGTCCTCACACAGTAATTTGTAGTCATCAGAATAATAAATTAGGCCAAAGATTATTTTTCTTTATTTTTCAGAATATTCATGTTGACCGTTGTTCAAGGGAACCATTTACCAATAGCTAGATAAAGATTAATGATTTCTAATTTCGGTTAAAGTTAGCGTTAATTTGTGAGTCAGATGTACTTAAATTTTTATCTCAGAACATATGTTTGATTATTTGGCCGCTCTATTTCAAAACATATCACTAAACAATTGCGTGCATAATTTCACTAGCTATACATTTTTATTGATCCATTTAATCTATTCATATACAATTTACTGTATCTCACTCTAATTTCAATAAACATTATTTCCAAAACACAACCGCTGCGATACTTGATCATCAAATATATAAAGTTTTACCCCTAAAATTTATGAGGCTTATTTTTTTCACCGCGTTTTGGGACCTGTTGGTCGGTCCTTTTCATACGTTACGTGCGCGCTCCGTAGACTAAGATTGATTTGCTCTCGACTGGTCATTAGTTTGGGAGATCCTCTTTCTTCAGCGGGTGAAGAATGGCGTCTCTGAACGAGGCAAAACGAGACCAACAAACGCTTTCTTATAAACCTTCAAGTGTGAGACTTCGTCTAAAATTATAGCACATAACTCAAATATTTAAATCCGTTTCTTACGGTTAAATGTTAACTTAAATTTCCAAAATCAAAATCAATTTATGCAGTATTCACGTAACATTGATCCACATGAGATCTGTTACGAGGTGAAAATAAGTAAATTCGTTGCATTTTCATGCATGTTTGCAGTTTAATGATTCCTGAACTCATATGCCGTGAGTCTTTAATCATATCAACGATGATGAAATCCATTTTAAAATATCAACCATCATATCAATATTTCTCAAATAAAATGCTAGTTTTATTCTCTGCGTTTCATACCAAATGAATTATTCTAGCACTGAATATTCGTCTCCATGAGACCAGTTTAAAATTGTCTTCACCTGGAGACAAAGAAATCGATTTAAAGAGCGAGTTTTTACCGAAGTTGAAAGGAAACGGAATTGCCACGACGCGTGAGTGGCATAACAATTACGAATATTTTTACACTGCTAACTGAATCAGTCGAGCTCCTCTTGGCTGATGACTCAGTTGGTCGTGTAACCAGATCAACCGAATTCTTCTGGAAAATGAATGTGTTATTCAGGATTTGATCAGCCGAGCTACTAATGATGGATTACTAGGTTACTTATAACCAAATCAGCCGAGCTACTAATGGCTGATGACTAGGTTGCTTACAACCAAATCAGCCGAGCTACTAATGGCTGATGACTAGGTTGCTTATAACCAAATCAGCCGAGCTACTAATGGCTGTTGACTAGGTTGCTCATAACCGTATCATCTGAGCTACTAATGGCTGATGACTAGGTTGCTTATAACCGTATCAGCTGAGCTACTAATGGCTGATGACTAGGTTGCTTATTACGAATTAGACGAGCTATAAGGTTATACTACAATGGCTGATTTGGTTATAAGGTTGCTTATAACCAAATCAACCGAGCTACTAATGGCTGGTGAATGGGTTACTTATAACCAAATCAGCCGAATAACTAATTTCTAATGACTAAGTTGCTTATAACCGTCCAGCTGAGCTACTAATGGCTGATGACTAGGTTGCTTATAACTAAATCAGCCGAGCTACTATTAGCTGAGGACTGGGTTTGCTCGTGCCAAATATTCCAGATTTGCAATTTTTAATCAATTTCCGATTCTTATAGAAGTTGATACTCATGCAACTATCAAAATGTTCGTCACATCTTTTCTCACAATTATATAATGCGCGGCTATAATATTAAATAATAATTAGATAGTGAAAAATGTATCACAATTGATTCCAGTCATCAAAAATATATGCAGATTATTAATAGGAGGAGACTATTAGATATACTGGTTTTGTCGAAGAATTAAGTAAATCAAAATATTATCTCCTGAATTTTGATATTGTTTGGCAATGTATACCACACTAACATGTAATAACATTCATTATCCCCATTATTTTAGAAAAATTTTATTCAATACTATGTTTTGGATGCTTAATAATTTAACAAAAAATATATCTGCCTCATAACTCATTTAATGCTCATTTACTACATATTATTATTTAATCAAGATTACTCATTTTTAATTGCGTAAAAATTTTGAGATTAATTTATTTATAAAGCGATAATAAATTTGAACTCGCGTACACCTCAGGTCATGTGTGCATGGTTCTATTTGGTTTTTTAACGCTCAGTTTGAATATTGATGAAAGTTAGAAATTTATCTAAACCATTTACATGCCGATAATTTTCTTAGGTTGGCTGGAAAATAGACCGTCAGGTTATGATCATAAGTCTAAAAAAAATAATAAGGTGACCTAAATTAACATGCACGGCTAACTTACATGTCATTGTAAGTTGAGGGAGTCATTATTAAAAACGGCTGTCAAGGACTTACTGAATTAAATCATTCCAATTTACTCCCCTGGTAGGAATTCTTTCAGTGAACATATTCCAATTTAGTCTAGTGGTTTGTAAGGGGATTACTAGTGAGCTCAATGTTTGAACTATGTTGCTTTTGTCCTGAAGCATTTGCAAGATATTTACTCATGCATCCTAAATAGCCCTCCATTTACCGCCGACTTATTACTGATTCACACGGACTGAGGTAATTGAACATTTCTGAATAAATTCTTGAATACAAGATTTGGTTCATGAATATTGTACCGCTCGCGCCCCGTGCAGCTATTGATACAAGCCTTGCGTTCATTACATGGATGAAAAATTATACTAAACAGTTTTAAAAATACAGGATTATTGAATAACCCCAAAACTTATAAAAAATAAACAGTCTCATTTTCAGGGATGGGATTATAAATAAGAAAACTGATCAGGAGATAGGTTTTGAAAATATTGCGTTTTAATATTGCTTGGTTCAAATACATTGGCTCAAAAATCTGCGAATTTACCTCATGTAATTGGGAGAGTTGGTGTTCGTTGTTTTCCAACGTAAAATTGGTTTATTATAGGAAATTGTTCGCAAATGTGTAGGACATTGATGAAATGTTAGATATATCACAGAACTAATAGCTATCGATAAATTTTATAACATAAGTTGTGTAAAGCAGGTCATATATAATTACTGAATGCATATTAGATTTTCAGAACCCAATGAGATATGAGAGAGATATTAACATCCTTAAAAAAATCCAGCTAGGTAACAAGGTGTTTTTCCTATAGTATAAATAACAAAACACCAAAATTAGTTAATTTGAATTAATAAATAAGCATGTAAAGTGGCTAAAATGAGTATATGAAATAAATTATGACGCTGTGACTATTCTATCACATATCTTAGTGTCCCTACATTAAACGATGAAAATGGTATTATGTAGTGCCTCAGTAAATGAGGTTACGGACCTCACTGCATTCGCTGCCAGAAAAAAAAATCGGTAATTCATAAGCCAAATGGTAGATTTTTATTGTATCACTGGTCCACCGCCATTCTAATCACACATATCCAAGATTTTTAACTAGGTTCAATAATATTGCCGAAACAATTCAATCTGAAATCCTTCGGTTTCGGTCGTTCAATTAAAAAATGCCGAGAGTTCGATCTTCGTCGGCTGCTACAAAACAATTTTTCACACGGCCTTCCCGTGATTCGGATTAATTTTTTCCAGCGCTGGCAGAGAGAACTCATTCCTCAGCGCATTGTTCTGCTCGTTCCTTTTGGGAGCCTACAATCCGTTTTCTTGATTCGTCATTTTAGCTATTTGTTTCATGAATGATGTTTCATCGAGAAATTTATTTTTTGCAGTCATAATTAATAATTTACTTAATGTCATGACATGCAACTTTGCTACTGGTTTATGCTTTTATTATTTGTTGTTTTTTTTTTTTTTGGTTTGGTTGATATTCATGTTGAAAAATTCTAGAATGCCATTCATCTTTCTCTCACTGTAGGAAGCTCAGATAGTTATTCGTATATCATGCTTTTGTTCTGAAGGTAAGTTTATAGAGTTAATCTTAAGTCAATCTTGGCACCGCTCATTTCCTTATCAATGCAATCGAATATGGTTGTTCAAAATTTTGAACTAGAATCGCCTCTGCTGCATCAGTTTCTACAACAAGAGTGGTTGCTTATGTATTTTCAATGAGTCATATTAGAGCATCAATCTGACAGAACTCCGGAGTCTCTGGCACGACCAGAGCGTCGAGGATAATTTCAAGTGAAGACTTTGGGAGCTCGATATCCTTTGTATGCGACGCTCGAAATCTCCTACTCTGTCCGGAACTTGTGACGCTAACTTTCGCAGGAAGAGACGCTACGAATTTCTCGCATATTCTCAGAGAATTCTTCAGGTGTTGTGTGCGAATCAGCAGCGTATTTTAATTTTTGTATTGAAATACGCTGATTTGATTTCAAATTTGATTCGTATTAATTTTTTACCGATTCTACTCTACTTTGAAGCTTTTCTTTGCCATTTTTTAGTTTTTGATGTTATTTCTTATTAGAGAAAGGTATTATTTATTCTGAACTACCTACTTTAATGTTCAAGAAAAAGTTCCGGAGTTTTCTGTGAGAAGACTTTTCATACATTTTGTCAATTGTCGTGCATCCTGCTAATCGGCTCGTCGCTTTCATCCTTCTATATAGTATCTCGGCAAATTTTATGTCATTTGATCGCATAAAAGAAAAGATAGGATTTCAAATTATCAGTGCAATATAATTATGATGAATTTCTTTGACACTTTACTTCTTTTTAATTCTTGGTATTAATATATTTTCACACTATCGACATGACCCACGTACCTTCATCTTTGTTATATTTTTTTTTATTTTTGTTGGTAGCCCTATAGTAATTTGCATCCTCCATATTTCTTGCGCGTTGCTCATATACAGTACCACAATCATAAAGTAGTAGAAGTAGTACGATACTTTCAATTTATCAACGTGCAATGACCAAGCCTTTTTTTTTCAAGCCAAGTCTCGATACATTTTTATTCAACAACGTGCAATGACCAAGCCTCTTTTTTTTGGTCTCAATACATTTTTGTTCCTCTTTGCCACGGTTGCACTCGCCCCCCCCCCTCTCACTCCTCCTTCATACCAGACATGGAGCCAATATGAAGGTACAGTTTTCATTCGGTGTTCGCACAAGAATTCTTTTTTAATAATACTGGTAGCGTAGCGCGTGTTTGTTCCAGCCAACAAACACGACCGGCGCCGCAGGAAGGCATTGTTTTTATGCGGGACTGTGTTGGTGTGCAGTCTTGATTAAAAGATTTGAAATCCAGCGAACTTTTTGCCGCAATAACCAATTATTTGCGGACAGGAAATTGTGGCAGGATATGAGCAAGGATACAACTTGGGCCTAAGAATCTAAAAAGAATTGTTTGCTGCAACTTCCACCATAGCGACTCTGCAGCAAGCAATGTTCAAATAATAAAGTTTTCATAAGGCTGTACAGTGAGTTAGTATTTTTGTAGAAGCTACCTAAATTTTTAGTTTTACTCGGATTTTAGTTGTGCCTGAAAAAAAGTGTCTTCGCATTTATGCCAAAACTAACTTCTATTGATGGTGGCAGGTAATTCCTTAATATTTTCTTTTCGTCTTTCATCCCCATATCATGATAATTCGTTCGTTAGAGAAGAGAATTCCAAATTAATTTTCCTTCCTTCTAACCATAACCTAATTGAATCAAAATGTAAACACGAGTCTCTCATATTCAAACCTCTAACAGCCAAGACCCGAAATAAAACATCATAATAACATTCCTCTTTCCTCTGTTGCTTTATATTTCTCTCCTACTTCTTCCACCGGCGCTGAGTTTCAATTATCCAAAAGTTTGATACGAGGCGCTCTTAATGACAGCCCCTCGGGCAAACTTCACGACCTGGTCGAGACAAACTTGCTTCTTTTGTGTAGAGTTTGTGTCATTTTTGTTGCCAGCGATCTTGGCCATCTTAGTGATGCCCTTGTTGGTCTTCCTGAATGCAGCTCGTAAGTCTTTCTTTCAAACGGTCCTCCGATCCATGAAGCTTTTGCTCGTGTAGCTGAAGATGCAACGGGGCTTGGGGTACGCATAATTCGTATGCGATATGTGGAGATTATTGATATAATCTTGCACTAATATTATAATAAAATAAATTTATTAATTAGAAAGAGTTATATTTTATGACCTCGTATTTCAGTTCGCAAAAAAAAAATAATAATGCGCAAAATTTCCGAACTCAGAAACAAGAAATTTGAGAACAAAAAATGTAACACTCTCTATTCTAATTTAAGTCAAAGTTCTTTATTTAATTCGTTTACAGGTCAAATTGCTGATAATTTTATAATATTCACAAGTTCAATTTTAAGTTGCAATATAAGCACTCAACGGCAACTAACAATTGAAAAAATTTCTTGTAACCTAACGATACGAAGTGCAACCTAAGGATAAGAATGTTAGGACCCATACTTCAACAACAATAAATTTTAATTTCACTCCGTACACAAGCTAATGAAGATTTACAAAAAACGAACAACTATATTGTTTTTTCAACCTGACAAAGCAGCTTAATGCCTAGTTTTTAAACGAAAGAAGCAGCTTAATGCCTAGTTTTTAAACGAAAGAAGCAGCTTAATGCCTAGTTTTTAAACGAAAGTTTCCATGATACAACAGATGCTTAATGCCTAGTTTTTATACTTTCATGATACAACGGATATTTTCACATCATCATCACAACGGATCTCGAGGAGATAAGCAGAAGAACTTATCACGGTTGATGAGACGAAATTTATCATGCAGATGAATGGTCGACCCGAGTAGGACTAATGCCTCGAGATGAGCCCACGCCGCGGGGTTGAAGCAAGGGGCAAGGGGGAGAGAGGGTTTAAGCCCCCTGTGTTTACCGCTTGTTTTTGAGCCCTGAGCCTAATGAGGCGTAGATCCATGGCCTCATTTTAGCCCTCCTTGCTTTATTATGTTGGAGAAACCTTCCACCCCCAACCGCAAATCTCCATTTTACCCAACTTTCTTGATATAATTGAACAAAATCTTTTCCATATATTATCCCTTAAGAAAAAACTTCAAGAAGTTAGGAATTAGATAACGAAAATAAAATTAAAGTTGGATCCCAAACAATATAAATAATCACAATATAACACTAAGATAATTCAATAGTCCTCACCAAACGTAAGCATTTTAGGTATTTTTTACATAAGAAACAGTCAGTTTCCGTTCTGTCACATTGATTACGGACTATTTTTGTTTAATAGGAAATTTCGTTTTATTGAGGAAAAATTTGGTTTATTGTTCCAAGACTGTGACGATGATGGATGTCGTCCTTTTATTCCTATTTGCATATAATCGTTGTACGATATCTGCCCACGCTCTTTATTGAACTGTCCGCTTTAAAACTCACGGCAAACTATCAATTTTTAATTTGTCCTCGGCAGAGTTTTCCCTTTCATAAAAACATTTTTAAACTGTCAGGTTGGTTGTACGGGATTTTACGTTATCCGAGTGGTCAAAGAGGCGCATAGAAAGTTCTCTACTACTACTGGCAGTGCGATTCAACAAGGAGAAAGACACACACATTTATCTCAACTTCATATACTAAAAAGGAGCACTATATCCAACACCTAGTTACCGGTTTAGGCACGGTGACAATAACGAGAGCCCAGGCTTACTTGCCCGAAAGAAAATCCTATCCTATACCGAGCTGGCATGAGACAACAAAATGTTGACAATGTTACTAACAGACACGGAATTAAATGTAATTAGATCGTGAGGACTGAACAAGGTGGCTATACACGAGAACGCTATATCTTATCAACTTAACATGGGTACATCACCGCATCAATGCCGCGAATCCATCTGATCTCTGCCTGTGAGACTGGTGATTTTCGGCTCTTGACGAAGCTCTTTGGGCGAGGGTTACTGGAGACGTCCCCTCGACGACAGTCGGCTGTCTTCTAATACGGCTATAGTAGGCTGGACGCTCAATCGGGGTGTATTTTCTTCGCTGGAGTTCAGGCAACTTGCAGGCAGATGATTCTTCTCCGGAACTCACACCGTGGAATACTTGCAGACTTTGCTTCAGTCGTAATCCGGGCAATATTTTGGGTTGTCGTTGGTTTCTTGTAGGCGTCGGTGGCTAACACTGCTCCGGAACTCCCACAGTTGAATACTTGTAGACTTTGCTTCAGTAGTAATCCGGCAATATTTTTGGGTTGTCGTCGGTTTATTGTAGGCGTCGTTGGCTAACACTTCTCCGGAACTCCCACAGTTGAATACTAGTAGACTTTGCTTCGGTAACTTGCAACAATTTTCATCTCACTCTCGCGAAAGTCGTTTCACAATTTCGTCGGCTAAGTCAGAGAAAACACCTGCACCGTCCACGACCTTCAGTCTTGGTCGCTCTACAACGACATGCGGAATACAAGGGCCTCCGCGCTCAACTGACTGCACATCCGCCGCGCTCGCCTTATATAGCCCCGATTACGCGTAGACCCGCACTCGGTTGGCGTCGCTTGAATGTTCGTGACGACATGTGTTTTTCCCATAAGTCCTAGTTTCCTATTCTTGTTTATGATTTATTCCTATTCCTAATCCTTGTTTATAATTTATTCCTTTTCCTAATCATCCCCTCAAGAACCCTAAAAAAAATAATGTCGGCCCGCCTACAGTATTTTTTTTTCATTCAGTTTCAACTCATAACCTGAGCACAAAACTCGCTTCCTAACAATTAACTTGGTCCATTGTCCTTTTAGCACGCCCGTGTACATTTCCCCTAACTCTTCTCTCGACAACTTATATCCTCTTAATACCATCACCTATCCTTACTATCGGTCACTATCCGGCACACTCATCTCCCCCCCCTTTTAATTACTTCGATTCATCCGACTATTCAACCTTAGCAGACCGTAACTGTTTCAGACACTCCTGTCTCCTTCCCTTCACATCCTATAATTTACAGAAGGAATTATAATTTAATCTATTTTCCGAGAAAAGTCTAGAACAGAACACCGCTCCTAACATTCGGATGAGAACTATTCTAGCTTGAATCTTCCTACTCCTGATTGACATTCTTCAGATACAGAGGTACATACAAAACCAAAAAAAAAATTATTACAATCGCATCACCAAAAAAAAAATTATTACAATCGCATCACCAAAAAAAAAAAAATATATATATATAATACAATATATATATACCTATTAAATCTTACTCTAAACTTCCTATTATAAAAAAAAATAAAATCGACATCAACTCATTAAAATTTGCAAATGTAGCCGGAAACATTGAATTTAACTAACGGCAGCGATCACCCGCAGTCCTGGATGTTACTTTGGATGTGCTTCCGTCCAAACAAGAACAATGAGAAATTTTTTTATAGGTTTTGTGCTCTTCACTCGACAGTTTATTTATTTATTTTTATTTTTCAATACTTTTACCGCCCTATAAGGTAAGAACACAATCAATACATAATTAACAACAAAACAAATAATCTCCCGATATCTAATCGAGGAGAATTTAAAGCACCTTGCCTCCTTAAGCAATGATGGTCAAAAAAAACGAAAAATCTAAAATAACACTTTCAGAATAAACACTCTAATTGACATCCTAAAGGCACAAAATTATTACGCAAAAACACCAGAGAGAGAAAAAAAATGCTTCAGCAAAATTTGTTACACGAAAATGGGAAACGAACTTCTTAATGCAAAAAAAAATACAAATATTTTTATTGCGCACGTAAAAGAAAGTCACAAGTGTATGTAATTTCAGCCTATGAATCGAGCGTTTTACGTATTAATATGCAACCTTGGTGAGGAAGAGAGAAAAGTAAGAATTCTACTGGTACATATTCTCAATCCTTTGCAAATTACTTTCAACGCGGGTCGCAAAATTTTCCACCACAATGGCACAAAAATAAAACTCATAAAGAAAAAAAAACTTCTTCTCGCTAAAGAAAATGCTCCCCGTCTGAACCCCGTAAATTGTGCATTATCTGTACCAAGTATCTCAATAGTTTAACACTTTGAACTTCTAAGAGAACGTCTTAGTATTACAGTACAATACCACCTTGACTCGGAGTCGCTGCACTATATATACGGTCAATAATATTTTTGAGATACATCCCAATTTAATGATTTCTTGCCATGGAATTATTAGTACACAATAGAGACTAATTTCAGTAGAATTTGCCACATCAAGAAAAAAAAATGAGATTGTACAAAATAAAATGAATTGTCGGCCTGAATCAAGTTATTCTGAAGTCTTTGAATAGAAAATTTCCATGACATGATCAAACGTCAGAAAATTAAGATAGCTTATAAGTTAGCGTATACATCGTAAACACAGACGTATTCATAAGCAACTCAAAAAAAAAATCCCCCTAAAAATCCCCCATAAAAATGGAATAACACCTTACTACAAAGAAAAATTTCCCGCTGGGATCAGCATCGATTTTATCGGTATATATATACTTGACAGGGTTGCATAGACCCCTTTGCTTTAAGCAAAATTTTAATAACAGGAAACGCACTTACAGTCTCTCTCTCTAATACTCCTAGCAAGACCATCATAAAAATGAAAAGTATTACACACACTAACTATCCGGCACAACTATACTTTAACAAGAAAAAGGAAAATTTTGTCGTTCTCAAGCAATACGTCCTGGCTCCGTTCATCGATCGATCCATCTCACTGCCTTGCCTGATCGCCTTTTCTCTCTAATTAACAATCAGTAATAGTTATTAAATTTTTCCTTCTTCTTCTTCTAAAAGGGTCCTTTTCCATTGCGCACTTCTCATCCGTAGATTTTAAGGGCGAGGCTTGGCTCCTTGCAGAATTTGGAAGGACTAACGAAGAAGAAGAAGAAAAAAAAATGGAGAACGAGACGCAGGCCTCTTGTAGTCTAATTAAAAGAAAGGATTGAAAAGGGAGGAGGAAAATAATAATGGCGGTCGTGCGGCGTAGTGAAAACGCCCGCCGGTGATGATGGTTTTGATAGAGTGCGGCCGTTCTCTGGCGGGGGTTTCCCGGACGCTCCTTGGCCTCGACGTTGCACCCGGGTACATGTGGAATGTTAGAGTTAAGTACATGTTCCCTTAAATTCCTTGCCACCCACAGGGATAGGATTTGTGCACCACGACTCAAAAGATTTGAAACTCGGGGTTCGTGCAACGTCACCGAACTTTGATAATTTAAGAAAAAAAAATCCCGTTAAGACGGTTTTGAGCGTTTGTTCAGCTAATTGACTTTTACTTATTACTGAGTTGGGCACATCCTCCTGGGTCATGGCAGAAACACCCCCCTAATTATCCCTAGAACGAATTTCGTTACATACACCAAAAAAAAATGAATTATTTTAACAAGAGTCATCTACTTCTTCGAACAACAACAACAATGATACATTCACATGTCTATCACAACAGAACTGCCACATGATACGTACAAATTTTGATAATAATAAAAAAAATCAGTATAGGCATCTATTATTCGTTCACCCGTCGGTTCTCCTACCATGACACAGGGTTCCGTTTACCCTCTTCCGGTGATGTTGCACTTACAAAGTTTTCCTCGTTCGAGGAATGGGAACCCGTCGTCTCCCGTACACATTATCTGTACCAAGTATCTCAATTAGTTTAACACTTTGAACTTCTAAGAGAACATCTTAGTATTACAGTACAACACCACATTGACTCGGACTCGCTGCACTATATATACGGTCAATAATTTTCTTGAGATACATCCCAATTTAATGATTTCTTGCCATCACTATAATGCCTGAGAAAGAAACAAGTTCTTCTCAACCAAATTCTGGTGTAGTATCGAGGAAGGCTAAATTTCACACAAGACGCTCAGGGTCAGTGGTCTATTACCAATACGTCTTCGAGAACAAGTCGAAAGGACTTACTCGTTGTTAAACAGTATGACTTCAAATGAAGCAAGCACGAATGCTAACTTACTGAACTAGTCTGACATACAACTCGTCTCTTACCGGCGGAACAAGACAGCGAATTACCTTCCAATAACAAGGCGAAATGTCGAACTTTATTTATCATGGTTAATTAGTGAATCAATCATTATACTGTACGCTGTAGGACATTTTCCGTACACATTCGGACATACATGTTGGAATTATTAGTACACAATAGAGACTAATTTCAATAGAATTTGACACATCAAGAAAAAAAATGAGATTGTCCAAAATAAAATGAAGCATTCTGCGTCAACCTGTTAGCTTCAAACTTCTGAAATCTTACAGTTGGAGGTTAAACAATATAATTGTATCACATCATTAGACATCCGCAGTGCTTAATTCAATTACAATAACCAAATCTCCTTAACGTTAAACATCGTTCGGATAAGTGGCAAAAATGAAGATACACACATCAGCAATTTCATCAATAGGCGAGTCTCATTACAAACACTTTGAGCAAGGTAAGTAAGTGCAGCTTGCCGCGTCGTGAAAGTTTTGCACTGATAGCCAAAAAAAATGATCGGTGACTTGATGTTGAATTCTTTACGTTAAGTACGAGATCAATTGTCGGCATGAATCAAGTTATTCTGAAACCTTTGAATAGAAAATTTCCACGACCTGATCAAACGTCAGAAAATTAAGATAGCTTATAAGTTAGCGTATACATCGTAAACACAGACGTATTCATAAGCAACTCAAAAAAAAAAATCCCCATAAAAATGCATATAAATTTTGTCATGATGAAAAGAAGAAATTCTCGACCAATCAAAGGGAGAAAAAAAGAAATTATATATTGACTTTCTTCGATAGATTGTTCAGCCTTTGTTATATGCAGCGTTAACGTTATGCAATTGAAGTGCCCGTTTTTGACGGCTGGCTCTACTCGTGACTGTACAATAATTGTTACAGTTTAATCAACTTCATTAGATCTACCGTATGAAACCACATGGATGTCTTAATACATCAACTTATTACCTTTATAGAAAATAGAATTGAGTAGATAACCTGGTAGAGAAATTTAAGAGGGGAAAATTATATTGCCTCCCAGCAATTGAAAAGACAGTTGTCTATCAACGTTGCAAAACCGAACATGATATTGTTACAGAAATAATAGGCGGAAATTATGTAATTATTTAGCGTTACCTAGATCTTGGAATAACACCTTACTACAAAGAAAAATTTCCCGCTGGGATCAGTGTTGGGCGCATTTAATCGTGCATCGATTTTATCGGTATATATACTTGACAAGGTTGCACAGACCTTTGCTTTAAGCAAAATTTTAATAACAGGAAACGCACTTACAGTCTCGCTCTCTAATACTCCTAGTAAGACCATCATAAAAAATGAAAAGTATTACACACACTAACTATCCGGCACAACTATACTTAACAAGAAAAAAAAAGAGAAAATTTAGTCGTTCTCAAGCAATACGTCCTGGCTCCGTTCATCGATCGATGCATCTCACTGCCTTGCCTGAGGTTACGAAGACCGTGGTTTCCAATTTCTTCTACGGACTAATGAAAAAGGTGAAAGGAAGGACATTGACAATCGTGCCCGGTGGAGTTCCCCTTTTTAATGCGGACGCTCCTTGATCCCCCGGACGCTCCTTGGCCTCGACGTTGGGCCCGGGTACATGTGGAATATTAGGGTTAAGTACATGTTCCCTTAAATTCTTTGCCACCCACAGGGATAGGATTTGTGCACCACGACTTAAAAGATTAGTGAAACTCGGGGTTCGTGCAGCATCACCGAACTTTGATTATTTGAGAAAACAAGTCCCGTTAAGCCTGTCTCTTATACACATCTAGATGTGTATAAGAGACAGCGTCTATACCGCTTATATCTTCGACGTCTCATTTTTATTCCCACCTATAGGGTCGACCATCATCGAATTGGTCTTTCTCAATTCGCTTCCTCGAAAGAAAATACCGTATCCAACGAGTCCGTTTGTTCAATATCTCTGGCCAAAGATATCAAACTTTGGGTGCCCTCGCAAGGAAAAAGTCTAGTGTAAAGAGGCAATAGGCAGAAATTCGTTCCGATCACGGCGTCCCATAACTTTTACGATTCGCATCGCCTCTCCACAAAACTCTCACTAATCGTAAGATCTACGGTAATGATGGCCATTTGACTTTCGTCTTATCCCCTAAAAAAATATTTTCGCTGCAGCATTACATCTTCTTATAATCTTCGCGGCATTCATCCTCGCGGCTTACTCATCTCTTTAATCCTCATCAATTATCGCGGCATTCATCATCGCACTCTTTCACTATCTCATTAATGATCGTCACAGTATTTATCGCGGCATTTCTTATCGCATTTTAATCATCCATCATCTCTTAATCATCGCGATCTCATCAACCCTCGCGTTATTTTTCCTCGCGGCGTCATAATTCCCCTATCCATTAACTTCGGCAATATCGAATTAATATTTTCTTTATCGCAACCCTCGTCTCCGTGATCATTATCCTCACGATTCCTCCTAAATTTTTCCCCAGAATAATTCTTACTTAATCGACCCATACTGCCAAAAAAATAAATTTCCTCCCTACCTATTTACTTCCCTATAGCGCATAAGCTCCGTACTATAAAGTGTTATCGGCGCTCTTTTAATCCTGTTGCATTTTTCCCGAGTTTTCTCCGCTTATCCTGCACTACGGAATTTCAAATCTCGCTCCTGCGTTACAATTCATTAAATCGAATTTCTCTACCGTCTTAGCTTCCCGCTCGGTCGAATTTCTATACCCGCATTATATTTCAACTGAGAATGACAAAAAAAAAACGATTGCTTTTACTAACTTCCATTTCTATATTAGCATCTGACTGCTCTGACTGCCACTGCCGTGGTAGTAACTTTACTACTTAAATTGCCTTACTGCTTCGAACGTCCGCCTAGAACCGAAGCGAATACATTTCATATAGCACAGTTTATGACCTCGAGCGCGTTTCGTTTACAACCGACCCCCCCCAACCGCGACTTCCCTACACTTCTCTACCCCCAGCCACCGCAGTAAGCTTCGCGTACACACAACGCATGAAAAATATCGACAATTAGAGTAGAGAAATTTAAGTTCTTAGTGTTCCACCGTTCATGATTACTCGTGATTAAGAAGCAAAATTTATTCTTACAGCGCTTCGCAAGCCCTCTCTGCTCTCGAAACTTATTCGGTCTTCGATCAACTACTTGTACAATAATCGCCGTTGCGCATCACTTATCTTGCAACTATTAACGACGAGTAACTTGTTCATGTTGGGAACAAGTCTACACTAGCAGAAAGATTAATGAACAAGCAAAAATCAAAATTACAATCTATATTTACTTAGAATATAAACGTTAATTCCGCTTTTTCCATTCGTGAGTTGCGCTATTCGGTTGTTTGCTAAAATTCCTATACGTCAAATCTTGATAACCTATCGAACGCGCGGTATTCGAAAGATGGCAAAAAAAACAAAAAATTTTTCTTTCATAAGATAAATTCAAACGACCGTTAACGCGTGCATTTGAATCCCCGATGGTGTGCTAATTTTATTCTTCCGCTCATCAAGCATCGGCCTTCCGATCTCCCTAACCTTTGCTGCCCAGTTCGCCGACCATAAGCCGCCCTTAATTTTGCTCGCCTTCTTCTGCTCTCTCCATGGTCAGTCTAATCGGTCATGCTACACTCTGCATACTTGGGGCCTTAACGACGCCTGCCCGTATCCTGGCATAAACTTTACAACCACTGCTCCAAATCAGAAAAAAAATTAAAACTTACGAAAATCTTATGCCTACAGCAGACTACTTAAGTACGAGAAACCGAATTCCTTTGAGTTAGGTTATGTTGACCTTCATGCTCGAAGTTTCTATCTTATTTTATTGCTCACAAAAATTTACTTTCTACCATAATCGAAGTCCCTTCTTAGTTCTACTCGCATGCCCTTATATTTATCTCTAATACTAGGTATCCGTAGAAGAGAAAGCTACCAAGGAAACTCACATAAGTAAGCCATAAACTGACTCCTACTCTCGAGTAGCTTCTAACTCCATCTCTATCGATCAACTTAGAAATATTTTTACACCCAAAAAAACATTGAGTCTAGCCTTAACCTTAAAAGTTTCCTACTTCTAAGTTCGTAGTTATATATACAGCTTATGTAGTCGTGCACTCAGTCCGCTCTTAGCTATCGGCTATTGTTTATGAGTCGTATTATATTTACAATCTCCGATATTTTCGCCGAGAATTTCCTGTATCGGATAGCGTTCCCCAAGCTCTCGGCTTCTACGAGCTGGTCACTGTTTGTGGTTTTCAGACTCCGCTTACCCAGGTTTCAAATCGTCTCAAGCGCTTAGCCTAACCTGCTCAAGTGTCTAGCCACCTATTAAATTTAACGACTTGAGGCTAGGCTTTCCTTTCACTCAGCGAAAACAGCCACTCGATACCCACACATGCAATCTGTTTCTCAAAACAAAAGCCCCAGTCTCTTTCTCAACAAGGGACAAGGGTTAAGGGTTTTTCAATGCCCGCAAAATTTTTAACCGTCCTCTCAACGAAATTCTCTACACAAACCTTTTTAAGCTGTAGCTCTAAAGTCGTTTATTTTAATGGCTTAGGATAAGAGCCATTTCTCTACCCTGTTTTGATGCTTCGCGTCCGTTATGGAGGGAGAGAGGGAGATGAACAAGAATAATCTGAGCTTATCTAGCTGCGTCGAAGAGTTGGTCTCAAGTGTCGAACCCATTAGATTTTATCGTTGTTTAGAAGTTGCTGCCCTCTTGGTCTGGCGTCTAGGGCTACGATCAACGGTTCGCCGACTTGTTTTGAAAACATAGCGCGATTGAATAACTGCCCAAAAGAACCTGCTACCCCCGAGCTCCAACCGTCACGTGAAAAAAAAATCACGGAGAGAAAGAAAAAAATACATTTAGATTATTCCATTTCCTCTAAATTTTATGGTTGCGTTGCTTATCGTTCTCTCTTATTCGCACTTGTAAGATTTCTTACGCAATACATTTTGATTCTAATAATGCCTAACGCCGACACCCTATAATTCGCATTTCTGCCTACAATAAATAAAAAAAACTAAACTTTCTATCATATTTCCGGTGCTGTTTAATTATTGCATGCGAGCGATTATATGTTCTTGTGAGCATTTCTTTAATTTTTTTCGTCGGTAGTTTAAACTCACTAACTACGGCGCGCGCTGTTCATAAAACAAATCAAAAATATAGAATATTCCTAACTTTCTCCTAAGAATTATTATCCCGAATGTGTGATACTTCAAATGTTATGCACGCGCACATCCCGGAGAAATTTTATCCTTACCGAATCTACCTTGAAAATTTCCTTCTTATCTAATTTATTGAAATTACCCCTCGTTTTTCTAATCTCCGCGTGGCTAGTATTCGTCTTCTAAATCAAGTACGGTTATTACTTTCGCTGCCAATACCCCTCAAAAAAAAAATATTTCCCTTCGCCGGGATAAAATCCGGATTCCGCCCTAGTGTTTCTTAGTCAATGACTCCCTTAATTACTTGAATTCTCTTTGTTATTTATGGCAAAAAAAATACATCTATAAAATTAAAACGTTACAAATTATTTTCTTGCTTCCGCCGGTCTGTTTCTACGTCCTATCTAATTTTCCGCAACCTCAATAATTCTTTTAACAATAGCCTACAATAACCTTCTATGCACGGAGCGCGTCATTTCCCTTCAACCTTCCTTTCCCCTTTTTCTCTCTCGCTCAATGGTGGTTCCCCACGCCCGCAAAAAAAAGATGTTCCCTCACATGAAAGAAGGAAGAAAAAAAAAAGAACTTGCCTTCGGCGAACAGCGGCTGCCGCCCTCTGTCCCTCAACATCAACCGCCCTGCTCTAAGCCTGCTGAGATGAATTTAATAAACAGAAAATAACGGACTTGTTATTTTCGGACGACCTGTCTATGTAAGTTTCTAGACGACAATTACTAATACCTTAACACCGGGCGCAACTTCCCTCCTCAAACAACAGAAAGGAAAAACACGCAAACGAATATTCCTGTTCCTAGTAATATTAGCTGTAAGTAGGCAACAAAGCAGAAAAAAGTATATGACTTGAAAAAGTTAGCTCTAGCGTCTTTACAATTTCCAACTTGCGTTATGTGTACGTGGTCAAACGTGCGAGCTCCAGTGACGGTTGTGACTTAGAACTATTTTCATCCTTAACCCTAATATTAATTCGAGGAGAGAAAAAAAAATGTGAAATAAAAATTTCTCAGACGAGCTTACTCCTTAGTCATGCTATAATTACCCTTGCCATTACCTTAGAGAATAAACTTATTCCTACGGAGCTCGTGCATGCCCTTCACTACTAATCTATATCCTTAATTATTTATACATTTCAACGTTCTGGCGTAACGTACTGCGTGCTATCGTGGTCTGCGTGATTGCGGTGCAGATACAATTACGGTCAGTGCTCACTGCTCAGGTACTGGACCTAGAGAGCGGAGCGCGTATCTTGGTGTCAGCTGGGCCTGCGGTGCTTCCCTCGGCCGTTCCCTCGTCTGTATATATATATTACCGTGGGTTGGTCGGCCTCCTTCTGCTCCCCTTCAGCCTTACTCTCTCTCGCGGCCTTGTCCTCCTCTTCTTTTTCTTCCCCTTCGTTACACTCTGCTCCGACGTTGAAGTATGGCGCTTCGTCGGCCTGTTTAGCCGGCTTAAGCCTGTTTATGTGTACAATTTGCTTTCGGCCTTTGGCACAGAGTTTTGTGGCATCGCTGGCCGCCCGTATATGGCGTCAGTTTGGTCTGGCCGTTTCCCCAGCCTGTATGGTCAACCGCAACCTCCTGCTAGCCTTCCTCAACGAAATTCCATCATCTCCATCCCTCCTTTTCTAAAGAAGTTGATGTAGTCATACCTATATATACATTTCCCATATAACTAATCTAAATCTTTTAGAGGAACCAAATTAAGGGATCAATCAATAAAATATATTGTCTGACCTAGACTTTTTAACGATAAACTTGATTATCACTGCGTTTCGTCGGGACCAATTTCCCATCGATTATTTTACCGGTTAGAATATCTAAGTCTACTTTGGCTACAACTGCTGCTCTTACTTATACTTAACTCTCTATCATTTATTTACAAAAATTTATCGGGGCACCTTTCTTTGAGCCTTACATTATCTTGGAACGTTCTGAGGTTTCAGCCCTAGTCGTAAATAATCAATCTCAAGTTTCCGCGGTTGACAGAGAGCCTTGTTCCACGGTCTGCACTCTGAGCTATCTAGCTGCGTTGAAGAGTTGGTCTCAAGTGTCGAACACATTAAATTTTATCGTTTGTTTAGAAGTTGCTGCCCCTCTTGGTCTGGCGTCTAGGGCTACGATCAACGGTTCGCCCGACTTGTTTTGAAAACATAGCGCGATTGAATAACCGCCCAAAAGAACCTGCTACCCCCGAGCTCCAACCGTCACGTGAAAAAAAAATCACGGAGAGAAAGAAAAATACATTTATATTCTTACATTTCCTCTAAATTTTATGGTTGCGTTGCTTATCGTTCTCCCTTATTCGCCCTTGTAAGATTTCTTGCGCAATACATTTTGATTCTAATAATGCCTAACGCCGACACGCTATAATTCGCATTTCTGCCTACAATAAAAAATAAAAAAAAAACTAAACTTTCTATCATATTTCCGGCGCTGTTTAATTATTGCATGCGAGCGATTATATGTTCTTGTGAGCATTTCTTTAATTTTTTTCGTCGGTAGTTTAAACTCATTAACTACGGCGCGCGCTGTTCACAAAACAAAACAAAAATATAGAATATTCCTAGCCTTCTCCTAAGAGAAGCCTACTACTTCTCCTAGCCTACTTTAAATGTTATGCACGCGCACATCTTCTTTACATCCTTCATGTTAAACTGAAATCATGAGTTCCAAATCTTACTGTCGCCTGTCTACGGCTGTCCATTTATGGCTACGCAATCCCCTATTTATTCACGGACCTCTAGTATATTTTATGGTACCGACGTGTTCATTTTTAATAAATTGTCTTCTTCCTCACTTCGATAAATTTTCAACCCAAGAATATTCTCCACGCGCACAGCCTACTGTTCCACTTCGATCTCTACTTTCGACTTTCTGTCCCACTTTTTATTTCTCCCCAAGCTCGCCCATAGAGTCTTCCCCAGCCCCGCGAAAGAAAGAAAAGAAAAAAAATGGAGTGAGGCTCAAGAGAAAGGCAAAACTGACCGTTCAACTGACCGTTCTCGGCCCTTGCCAACTCAACTATCCCTAGCTTTCAAATTCCCAAATTTAAGATCAGTCCTTCTCACTTTTAGCAGCTCGCGAAGGAAACAAATAGAGCGTACTTAGTCTTTCGCATAGCTCTATGTAAAACTCTAGACCTAACTTATTGATGCCGTTATACCGTGACGCATTTATCTCAACAAGCGAACAAAAAAAAATAATCACTAAACGAATATTACTGTTATTGATAATTTTAGCTGTGAGTAGGCAACGAAGCAAAAAAAAAATATATATATATAACTTGAAAAAGTTAGCTCTAGCGTCTTTACAATTTTCAACTTGCGTTATGTGTACGTGGTCAAACGTGCGAGCTCCAGTGACGGTTGTGTCTTAGAACTATTTTTATCCTTAACCCTAATATTAATTCGAGGAGAGAAAAAAAAAATATGAAATAAAAATTTCTCAGACGAGCTTACTCCTTAGTCATGCTATAATTACCCTTGCCATTACCTTGGAGGATAAACTTATTCCTACGGAGCTCGTGCATGCCCTTCACTACTAATCTATATCCTTAATTATTTATACATTTCAACGTTCTGGCGTAACGTACTGCGTGCTATCGTAGTCTGCGTGATTGCGGTGCAGATACAATTACGGTCAGTGCTCACTGCTCAGGTACTGGACCCAGGGAGCGGAGCGCGTATCTTGGTGTCAGCTGGGCCTGCGGTTTTTCCCTCGGCCGTTCCCTCGTCTGTATATATATTACCGTGGGTTGGTTGGTCCCCTTCTGCTCCCCTTCAGCCTTACTCTCTCTCGCGGCCTTGTCCTCCTCTTCTTTTTCTTCCCCTTCGTTACACTCTGCTCCGACGTTGAAGTATGGCGCTTCGTCGGCCTGTTTAGCCGGCTTAAGCCTGTTTATGTGTACAATTTGCTTTCGGCCTTTGGCACAGAGAGGTTCAATTTCGTAATTTACTGGCCCCAAGATTGCGGTAATACGGTAAGGGCCTATCCATTTCATTTGAAATTTAGAATTAGGTCCCCGTTTCTTGGCATCATTACTCAGGAAAACTGTGTCGGCAAGTTTTAATGTCGCCGGCTTAATTTTCTGATATTTTACTGTCAAGTCGTGTGCATTGTCACTTGCGATTTTGGCATTTCTGAAGGCTTTTTGCATACGGGCAAAAATGCTCGCGGGGTCATCATCTTCCCGGGAATAATTCAATACGGCGGGTTTGGTCAATTCCATATACGGAAGGGATGGGGGTCTGCCGTAGAAGACGGTGTAAGGGACGTTTTTTATGGATGCGTGGTAAGAGCAATTAAGGGCGAAGATTGCACAATTGAGCTGATCGTCCCAAGACCTCGGATCGTCGTGAATCATTCCCACGAGTGTTTCTTTGATTAGCCTGTTAAAAACTTCCGTCATTCCGTTCGCCTGGGGGTGGAAGCTCGTGGTGAAATGCAATCTTATCTTTAGTAATGCGCCAATCTCCCTGGAAATATTTGAAGTGAACTCTCCACCTCTGTCACTAACACAGTTCTCTGGCACTCCGTGCCGGCAAACGTAGTCTAGAAAAGAGTTGGCGATTGTCTTTGCTTCTTTGTTTTCTAATGCATAAGCTTGCACGTATCTCGAGAAATGGTCGACGATTGTTAGGATGTACGATTTCCCTTTCAGCGACGGTGTTAGTTTCCCTATTAAATCTACGCCGACGCGCTGCATCGGGAGGTGAATCGCTGGAAAATCCTGAATCCTTCCTTTTAATCTGCCTTGATGCTTCCGTCGCTGGCAAACTGTACACGCGGCAATGTGTTGTCGCACGTCTCGCAGCAGGCTGGGCCAATAGAACATTTGCTTCGCTCTATACACGCTTTTTACTATACCAAAATGGCCGCCGAGAGTAGAATCATGAGCCAAATACAGGGCATTACGCCTCAAACTTTCTGGGACAACTAGGCGTAGTTTTATTTCTGCGCTCTCGGGTTCTTCATTTCCTTGCTGCGCAATCAGGAAAAGACAGCCGTCGTGCATTGTATATTTTTCGATAAAGTGTGCATCGTGAATCTTCTGAGTCGTGCCCTCGAGTATCGCGATGGTTTCGGCCAAATTTTCGTCGGCCAGCTGTGCTCTCCGCACTTTTTCTGAGTCAAAGACGTTCGCGGGATCATTCTCGCTCTCTTTCGATGCGGTTTTCTTGCCGATAAAAGCAACCGATCGAGACAATGCGTCCGGGACAATGTGATCTTTACCGGGGCGATACAAAATATCAAAGGAATATTCGGATAATAACAGAGTCCATTTGGTGATTCTTGGCACGGTCGTTCTATTGGTAAAAAGATATTTGAGCGGGGCGTGATCCGTAATCACTTCGAATTTCTGGCCAAAAACGTAATGGCTGAAATGTCTTACCGAAGCTACGATCGCGAGCGCCTCCTTTTCCGACACGGTGTACCTGGTTTCTGCGGGATTTAGCTTTCTCGAGAAATAAGCCACCGGAAGGTCGGTGCCATCGTGATTTTGTGTTAACACTCCGCCAATTGCCGTGCCGCTCGCGTCCGTGTGAATTTGAAATGCCTTATCGTAATTCGGGTAACATAACACTGGGGCCTTACTCAGCTCCTGTTTAATTCGCTCGAACGCCGCTTGATGCCTGCTCTGTCTCTTATACACATCTAGATGTGTATAAGAGACAGCAATGGTGGTTCCCCACGCCCGCAAAAAAAAATGTTCCCTCACATGAAAGAAGGAAGAAGAAAAAGAAAGAACTTGCCTTCGGCGAACAGCGGCTGCCGCCCTCTGTCCCTCACATTAACTGCCCTGCTCTAAGCCTGCCGAGATGAATTTCTAAACAGAAAATAACGGACTTGTTATTTTCGGACGACCTGTCTATGTAAGTTCCTAGACGACAATTACTAATACCTTAACACCGGCGCAACTTCCCTCCTCAAACAACAGAAAGGAAAAACACGCAAACGAATATTCCTGTTTCTAGTAATATTAGCTGTAAGTAGGCAACGAAGCAAAAAAAAATATATATGACTTGAAAAAGTTAGCTCTAGCGTCTTTACTGCCTTCAACGTATCTTATGCGAGCGCACTGAATCGTATCATTATTATTTTATTATTCTCTGTTCAATTTGCGCGAGCCCCAAACAAAACAACCCCGGTGCTGAAACAGAAATTCTAATTAAATGAACTACGATTTCCAATTTCGTGATTTTGCGAGCCCTGTAGTAATTGCGTCGAATGCTATTTAGTCCATCTTTTCCTCCATACTTCCTTCACTTGGGACCTGGCCCGAATGCATACCTCCGTGCGAGCGGTAGGGCGGGTGGTGTTTTCTGAGGTTTGAAGAACCTCCCGCCGAAATTCCTATGTCCTTCCTGTTGCTTTCCATTTTCGTCCGTCGCTTAACCATCTTTCCTTCGCTCAATCTAATGTAGCTAATTTCTCGCAGAGCCTCAAGACTAACGCTAACGCAGATGAGCAAACTAACAATTATATCGCAAGACATGATGCGCGGTAAGGTGCACTTACGAAGTACCACCAAAAATCACCTACACAACCAAACAGCTACTTGAATGCCTAGATTATACGAGAATCGCGCGCCAATTGAAGCTAATACCTAACATTTTAATCGCGCGCTGACCTAGTTTACTCTAACCCCAAGGGATTGGTTTCATATTGTATCTTCGCAAATTCTACAGCGCCACTCCTTCAGTTTAGCAGAGAACGTGAGAGAGAGTTTTATAACACCCTAAACATCCTATAAGAAAATCCCCCAGCAAGAGAATTATCGACCCAAAAAAAAAATCATATCACATGAAAATTTCAACAAAAATTATGCAAAAATTGTAATTATGGCACACAAAAATTAGATCAACTGTAACAGAAAAAGAAAAAAAAAAAGAAAACTTAATTATTACTCCAATTGTCAATTCGTCACTGCCAGTTTTTGAACCCCACACCTGACACCACTTGATTAGAGAGGAGGAACTTACTTTTTGTTCGATTAAAGATTTTCGTCCTACTCCTACTACTATGTAGTAATTTCAACCTTTAACCGAAACTGTAATCATCGATATAAGGGGGTGGCGTCGACAGGATTTATAGTTTTTGCAAGATACTAATTATTTCGACACCTGTATTGAACTATCAATCGTATGGAAATCTCGATAGAGTTTTTAATTAAACATTTTTAAATACTGTCAGGTTGGTTACACGAGATTTCTCGTTATCCGAGTGGTCAAGAGGCGCATAGAAAGTTCTCTACTACTACTGGCAGTTAGGCGACGAATTGACAAAGGAAAAGATACAAACATTGATGTCAACACTTATATACTTAAAGGCAGAAAACTCCCATCCTAATACAGAACTGGGCCCGGCAAAATTTGGCAACAAATCTCTAGGCTTAGCCTACTCGTATTGGCAATTCCCAACGAAGGCTACAATGCACGCTAATAGTTCAATCCTCACAATAGTACCAATGAAGGGGGCGAAAATGGGGATGGTATTTCATCGATTCAAAAGAAAAGGGGGTACATCACCGGCTGGAAGGCAGTTGAGCGTTGGCCGACTTCTGACTTCTTCGGGACTCGCACCAGGATTTGACGTCGGTTTCTTCGATGTTGCGGTCTAATGCGAAGGGTTACTGCTCGGACTTGCGTAGGACTTGGCTTCGATGGAACTCACTCTGAGTGCGTATGACCAGGCTCACGTCGTAGTTGTTGCAAATGATGCTCGTTGTAATCCGGCAATACCAGTATTTGGAGTGGTGCCTTCTTCCTTGCCGTGGATACTAGATTCCGGAATAAAATTCTGTCTCGGTGTACATAGGTTTCTCGTCGATGAACGATTGTCGATAATCAAGATTAGAACATCAGTATCTTCTTTGTTCTACACGTGGCGTTGGCTTCAACTAACCCCGGTCTCCAGCACGACGAGTCGTTGAACGATTGCCGGTAAATCAAGATTAGGACAGCAGAATCTTCGCAGGTCGGGTAGTATCGGCTTCAAAGTTACTCCGGTTTCCAGCACGACTTCGTCACAGATTACCCAGCCTCCAACACGAGACTCCTTCACAGATTATTGACACACGTCCGTACGCAGCGCTGTCCGCCACGCTCTGACTGACTATTCTTCTACGTCCCTGCTTTTATAGCTCCGCTCGCTACGTGGGCGTCCTATACCCGCTTTTGAAGTTATTCAAACCGTCGGCTTATTTAATCTTCAACGGTTCTACATATATTCCCAATTTTATGAATTTCTATCCTTATCATATCCTCCCTTGCTGGCTAAAAAAAAAAACGTCTAAGCCTAGCGTGATGATTTTTTTTTTTTTTTTCAACCCTACCTCCACTACAGAACCAATCGATTTTGCCAATCCTATTAACACGGTCCAATTTCTCTAGGTGCATCTATCGTGACCTACATGGCTTTCATCTCGCCACTCCTATCCCTTACTCTCGTCTCCATTTTTCGCCTCCCCTCGTTCAAATTTGCATCAATTTTACCTCAAGTACCCGAATTCTACCCCTCAACCCAAGCGACCCAAAATAATATTAATTAAAAAAAATACAAAGGAAAATACACATCCACATCCTACGAAACATGTCACAATATTATCAAATCCGGAAAATCTCTCACGCCTTCGATAATCTAGAACGACTTCTTCATTATTTCTCGGCGTTGACCTCTGGCTTACTGCTACTGACTATACGGTCAATAAATGCTATGCAGACCTCGCGCATAATCTTTTTTAGCACGCCCGTGTACATCTTTCCTTAACTCGTCTCTCGACAACTTATATCCTCTTAATATCATAACCTATCCTTACTATCGGTCACTATCCGGCACACTCATCTCCCCCCCCTTTTAATTACTTCGATTCATCTGACTATTCAACCTTAGCAGGCCGTAACTGTTTCAGACACTCCTGTCTCCTTCCCGTCACACTCTATAATTTACAGAATCTATTTTCCCAGAAAAATCCAGAACAGAACACCGCTCCTAACATTCGGATGAGAACTAATCTAGCTTAAATCTTCCTACTCCTAATTGACATTTTTCAGATACAGAGGTACATACAAAACCGGAGAAAAAAAAATGATTACAGTCGCATCACAAAAAAAAACATATAATACAATATATATATACCTAGTAAATCTTACTCTGAACTTCCTATCACAAAAAGAAAATAAAATTGACATCGACTCCTTAAAATTTGCAAATATAGCCTGTAACATTGAATTTAACTAACGGCAGCAACCACCCGCAGTCCTGGATGTTACTTTGGATGTGCTTCCGTCCAACAAGAAACGATGAGAAAAATTCTTTTATAGGTTTTGTGCTCTTCACTCGACAACTTATATATTTTTTTTCTTCAATACTTTTACCGCCCTATAAGGTAAGAACACAATCAATACGTAATTAACAACAAAACAAATAATCTCACGATATCTAATCAAGGAGAATTTAAAGCACCTTGCCTCCTTAAGCAATAATGTTCAAAAGAAAAAACTAACATAACTCTTTCAGAATAAACACTCTAATTGACATCCTAAAGGCACAAAATTATTACGCAAAAACACCAGAGAGAGAAAAAAAAAAATGCATCATCAAAAATTGTCACACGAAAATGGGAAACGAAATTCTTAATGTAAAAAAAAAAATAAATATTTTTATTGCGCACGTAAAAGAAAGTCACAAGTGTATGTAATTTCAGCCTATGAATCGAGCGTTTTACGTATCAATCTGCAACCTTTGTGAGGAAGAGAGAAAAGTAAGAATTCTACTGGCACACATATCTTTTCTGGCCCAAAAATTGAAAGGTTATTCTGAATTGTTTGGAAATCACTTTCATTGCGAGTCGCTAAATTTTTCACAACATTATTGACGAGTTATTTGAAAAACGTTAAATTAAGAACGTAGTACGTTCCACCAAAGTTATCGGTACACCCGAAAAAGAATAAAAATCGCGAGCAAAGGAAAATGGAATCGCAGACAAACAATAATTTTCTGAACGTGAACTATGCCCTTTGTGCTTCCGTGTACACAATTGATACTATTAACAATCATTCTACCTTCGATACTTGTCACAAAATGCGAGATAAAAAGAGAAGTAAAAAAAAAANCGGCGTGTTAAAATGGTCTCTTCTGAACGGTACTCGAGGCTCACGATACTTGCGATAAACGGCGTGTTAAAATGGTCTCTTCTGAACGGTACTCGAGGCTCACGATACTTGCGACCACTTGCGTCCACGATACGTCTGACTGCCTCGAACACCCGAACGGGACTCTCTCGCGGTCGGCCCGCTCTCGCTCTTAAATACTGCGCCGGTCTCGCGCAGCGCTCTAGCTAGGCGGTTTGAGCTCCTCCCTCGAAATCCCGAGTTTATGTCTATCATCAATCCCTAATTTTATGTAAAATTTATTCCTATTCCTATTCCTAATCATCCCCTCAAGAACCCTAAAAAAATAATGTCGGCTAGATTTTTCTTTATATCATTCAGTTTCAACTCATAACCTGAGCACAAAACTCGCTTCCTAACAATTAACTTGGTCAATTGTCCTTTTAGCACGCCCGTGTACATCTTCCCCTAACTCTTCTCTCGACAACTCATATCCTCTTAATATCATCACCTATCCTTACCATCGGTCACTATCCGGCACACTCATCTCCCCCCCCCCTTTAATTACTTCGATTCATCTGACTATTCAACCTTAGCAGGCCGTAACTGTTTCAGACACTCCTGTCTCCTTCCCTTCACATCCTATAATTTACAGAAGGAGTTATAATTTAATCTATTTTCCCAGAAAAATCTAGAACAGAACACCGCTCCTAACATTCGGATGAGAACTATTCTAGTTTGAATCTTCCTACTCCTGATTGACATTCTTCAGATACAGAGGTACATACAAAACCAAAAAAAACAAATGATTACAATCGCATCACCAAAAAAAAATATATAATACAATATATATATACCTATTAAATCTTACTCTAAACTTCCTATCACAAAAAAAATAAAATCGACATCAACTCATTAAAATTTGCAAATATAGCCGGAAACATTGAATTAAACTAACGGCAGCAATCACCCGCAGTCCTGGATGTTACTTTGGATGTGCTTCCGTCCAAACAAGAAACAATGAGAATTTTTATAGGTTTTGTGCTCTTCACTCGACAGTTTATTTTTTCTTCAATACTTTACCGCCCTATAAGGTAAGAACACAATCAATACATAATTAACAACAAAACAAATAATCTCACGATATCTAATCGAGGAGAATTTAAAACACCTTGCCTCCTTAAGCAATGATGGTCAAAAAAAAAATTATAAAATAACACTTTCAGAATAAACACTATAATTGACATCCTAAAGGCGCGAAATTAGTACGCAAAAACACCAGAGAGAGAGAAAAAAAAATGCATCAGCTACTTTGTTACACGAAAATAGGAAACGAGTTCTTCACGCCAAAAAAAAAATACAAATATTTTTCTTGCGCACGTAAAAGAAAATCACGAAGTGTATGTAATTTCAGCCTATGAATCGAGCGTTTTACGTATTAATATGAAACCTTGGTGAGGAAGAGAGAAAATTAAGAATTTTACTGGCACATATTCTCAATCCTTTGCAAATTACTTTCAACGCGAGTCGCTAAATTTTCCACAACATTATTGACGATTCATTTGAAAAACGTTAAATTAAGAACGTAGTACGTTCCACCAAAGTTATCGGTACACCCGAAAAAGAATAAAAATCACGAGCAAAAAAAAAAGATGGGATCACAGACAAACAATAATTTTCTGAACGTGAAACTATGCCATTTGTGCTTCCGTGTACACAATTGATACTATTAACAATCATTCTACCTTCGATAATTGTCAAAAAAATGCGAGATAAAAAGAAAAAAAAATTAAACCTCTATGAGAACATCTTAGTATTACAGTATAACATCACATTGAATCAGACTCGCTGCACTATATATACGGTCAATAATTTTTTTGAGATACATCGCAATGTAATGATTTTGTTGCCATCACTATAATGCCTGAGAAAGAAGCAAGTTCTTCTCAAACAAATTCTGGCGTAGTATCGAGAAAGGCTAAATTTCACACAAGACGCTCAGGGTCCGTGGTATATTACCAATACGTCTTCGAGAACACTCCAAAGTAGTTACTCTTTGTTAAAACAGTATGACTTCAAATGAAGCAAGCACGACTGCTAAATTACAGAACTAGTATAACACAACTCTTCTCTTACCGGCGGAACAAGACCTCGAGTTACATCCCAATAGCAATGCGAAATGTCGAACTTTATTTATCATGGTTAATTTGCGAATCAATCACTATACTGTACGCTGTAGGACAATTCGAACATACATTTTGGGATTATTAGTACACAATAGAGACTAATTTCAATAGAATTTGACACATCAAGAAAAAAAAATGAGATTGTCCAAAATAAAATGAAGCATTCTGCGTTAACCTGTTAGCTTCAAACTTCTGAAATCTTACAGTTGGAGGTTAAACAATCTAATTGTATCTAAAGCCAAAACACTCAAAAAAAAATATCAACAAAACAAAAAAATATATATATAAGGCAAAATACTTATTCACACCCTACTAAAACATGTCACAATCTTATGAAATGTCAGAAAATCTTTTCGCAATGAATGTTTATGTGGATCATTTGCACAAAAAAAAAACAATATTTCTGCCTGCCTGATCGCCTTTCCTCTCTAATTACCAATCAGTAATAGTTATTAAATATTTTCCTTTTTCTTTTTCTAAAAGGGTCCTTTTCCATGGCGCTCTTCTCATCCGTAGATTTTAAGGGCGAGGCTTGGCTCCTTGCAGAATTTGGAAGGACTAACGAAGAAGAAAAAAAAAGAAAAAGGAGAACGAAACGCAGGCCTCTTGTAGTCTAATTAAAAGCAAGGATTGAAAAGGGAAGAGAGAGAAAAAAAAAAGAAAAATAATAATGGCGGTCGTGCGGCGTAGTGAAACGCCCGCCGATGATGGTGGGTTTGATAGAGTGCGGCCGTTCTCTGGCGGGGGTTCCCCGGACGCTCCTTGGCCTCGACGTTGGACCCGGGTACATGTGGAATATTAGAGTTAAGTACATGTTCCCTTAAATTCTTTGCCACCCACAGGGATAGGATTTGTGCACCACGACTTAGAAGATTAGTGAAACTCGGGGTTCGTGCAGCATCACCGAACTTTGATTATTTAAGAAAACAAGTCCCGTTAAGACGGGTTTGAACGTTTGTTCAGCAAATTGACTTTTAATTATTACTGAGTTGGGCACATCCTCCTGGGTCATGGCAGAAACACCTCTTAATTATCCCTAGAACGAATTTCGTTACATACAAAAAAATGAATTATTATAACAGGAGTCATCTACTTATTCGAACAACAACAACAATGATACATTCTCATGTCTATCACAACAGAACTGCCACATGATACGTACAAATTTTGATAATAATAAAAAAAATCAGTATATGCATCTATTATTCGTTCACCCGTCGGTTCTCCTACCATGACACAGGGTTCCGTTTACCCTTGTTCCGGTGATGTTGCACTTACAAAGTTTTCCTCGTTCGAGGAATGGGAACCCGTCGTCTCCTGTACACAGAGCTGCTCGATCGTCTTGCCTCTCACAGGAGTGGCCCGGTGGTTCTGCAATACATCTCTTGGTAAGGCACGGTATCTTGTCTTTACCTATATTATAGGGGGTCTGAACTGATGGCTGGTATTTACCTATATTGCAGGGGTCTGAAATGACTTGTCTTTACCTACATTGCAGGGGTCTGAAATAACTTGTCTTTACCTACATTACAGGGGGTCTGAACTGATGGTGTGGTACGGCGACACGTATGGCCGTGAGCTTGGCCTGCCACCCATGCCCCAGCAGCACCAACAACAGCAGAAACAAGCGACAACTTCTGCTGGTGAGTGGCTAGTTACACTAGTCAGCTTTGTTACTAGTTACCTTAGTTACTGGTTACTCATATTATTGTACAATTACTGCGGTTACTTATCATTTGAGAATCCAACATTCAATCGTTTTCCTAGCTATCATAATAACTTATGAATTAACGAAATGCTAATAAAGAGAATTTTTATTTTTGTGCAAACCAATATCCTATTTTGTCTTGAAATTTTGATGGGAATTCCAATTTTCTTTTCATATTTTCTATCAATTTAAATATAAATATTTATAATATATCCTATACGAATGTACAAATATGTAATAACAAAAATAAATATCCTAGCGCACGGTGCCAGACTCTAAACATAAAAAACATGCATACTAACAAATATACAGACAAACACTGTGTAATATATGCATATCAGTTAATTCTCTTCCACTGTCCTAACGATGTTTCCCTCTAACATCTTTAGATACTTTTTCTATTTTTTAAGATTTAATTTTAGATACTTTTTAATTTTACGATTAAATGTATTTCCTAGCAAATTACGGACCAGGCAATAAGTCCAGCAGCTATCTCAATCAATCGTCAGCTATGGAAAGATCGGGTTCCAAAGGCCGGATCCCTTGTGAATCAAGTCACGAAAAGTTCAAGAATCGGCAACAGGCCATGGGCCTATTTCTTCAGTGCCGACACTTCTATTCTATTCTATTTCACATTTCAGGACCCGAGCTGCAGCAGTCAGGCAACTGCTTTACTGGCTATTTGGAAAGACAGCAGGAGGCTTCGCGCCCGTCGGCGTCGTGTTCCGGTTCGAATAAGCACATGCAAAAAAATGCAGATAATTTATGGCAGTGTAACCACTGCCCATACAAGTGCAAGATTTCATCTAACATGCGTCGACACATACGCAAGCACACAGGAGAATATGAATATTATCAATGTACCAAGTGTTCTTTTAGCACTGCATATTCTTACAACCTGACGCAACACATGCATAAGCATACAGGAAAATATTACCAGTGTGCCCAGTGTTCATTTAGCACTATAAATTCAAGCAATCTGACGAGACACATGCGTAAGCATACAGGAAAAAATTACCAATGTGCCCAGTGTTCTTATAGCGCTACATATCCTCAACAGCTGAAGAACCACATGCGAAAGCATACAGGAGAATTTTTACACTGTGCCCAGTGCTCATATAGCACTATAAATTCAACCGATCTGACGAGACACATGCGTAAGCATACAGGAGAATTTTTACACTGTGCCCAGTGCTCATATAGCACTATAAATTCAACCGATCTGACGAGACACATGCGTAAGCATACAGGAGAATTTTTACACTGTGCCCAGTGCTCATATAGCACTATAAATTCAACCGATCTGACGAGACACATGCGTAAGCATACAGGAGAATTTTTACACTGTGCCCAGTGCTCATATAGCACTATAAATTCAAGCGATCTGACGAGACACATGCGTAAGCATACAGGAGATTATCTCCACTGTGCCCAGTGTTCCTATAGCACTCCGTGGTCTGACAATCTCAAGCGGCACGTTCGCCAAAAACACGCTGCGTATTAAAACACACCGCGTATCAAAGATACGGAGACATTGTGCCCAGTGCTCATTTAACACTTGATATTCTAAGGACCTTAAGGCACACATGCGTAAGCATACAGGAAAATATTAGCAATGTACCCAGTGTTCCATTAACACGTTAAGTGCGTCGTTTATAAAATAATACCGAATATGGAAAAGAGCTTATAAAATTAGTTTTATTGAAATATATAGCATAGTTGTGTTAGTATCATTGAATAAAGGTTTGAAATAATAGAAAATGAGTTTTACTAATCTATTTAAGTACCAAATAAAACATATATATTATTTCCAGCTGCAAGGTTTTAATTTGAGGAAAATATCCGCGAATTAGTGATGATGGTTTGAACCGAAACATGACCAGCATATAAAATGGTTTTCCAGAGCATCCTTCCCAAAATGTTGATACTTTTTGTCCTTTCTTTCTGTAACTTTTGTTCCTTCTGACTGGGAAATCATTTTATAGCATCCCACACAAAGCTTTCTTGTCTTGCATTTCGAGCCAAGGAGCTTCGTACGAGCGATGGGCACTTGGCTTGCCACTTGTTTTTTAGCGCATTTTCTCATTTATGGAAAAAATGTACTATTGTGCTCGCCATGTCCGTCTGTCCGTCTGTCTGTTCGTCCGTGACTTCATGTTTTCGTCGACGAGAAAATGCGCTCTCTGTCACTCACTGCAGTGAGTACTGTGGTATATTTTTTTAGATGGTTCTTCCATGGGATATCCAAAAAAGAGTGAAAAAAAGAGTTTCTCTGAATTTAACGATTGTCCATTTGCGCCGTCCACTGCAGTATTTGTTGAAGATTAGGAGGAGGAGGGTGTTGGAGGGCCCGAATAATTGAAATGAAGGGTCGTCAGTAGAATAAAAAATTCGCACATAATCCAGAACAGAAACGGAGACGTGAGCCAGGTTATCTGGAACTCGGTGGTAGTAACCATCTTCAGAGGAACTTGGGCTGAAATTGGGGTCTTCTATTTGGTGCGAAGATCAAAACATTGAACATTGCAAGCGACGTTCCTCCTTTTATACACCAGGAGACATTCAGTCCCATAAGAAAACATTGAACATTGCAAGCGAAGTTCCTCCTTTTATACACCAGGAGATTCAGTCCCATGTACAGGATGATTCCTACAAATTTTTTTCTTTTACTAATTTTTACTTCCTACTAATTTTTTTTGGTCAACAACCTCGAAATTATGAAGAAGAATTAGTGCAAAATTGAACTACAAAATGTCCATAGAAATGCATAATTAATAATAAAGTAAACGAGTTACGGTCACAGTTGTCGCATTCAAAACCAAGAAAACAAACTATGTTTTTTAATTAACAAACAGCAATTAAATTTCTGCCAAATGTCTGTTCAAAATCAGAAGTGTTCTCTAGTTGAGGCAATCGTTTAGGCTTCCAATGTATATTGATTACTTCACAATGTGTACAGGATAATTATTAATATTACGTACACATATTAAAGTTAGCAAAAAAGAACAACATGTGGTGGAAGTCAGGAGGCTACAGAGCAGGAGGCTACAGAGCAGGAGGCTACAGAGCAGGAGGCTACAGAGTTCCTGCAGCAGGAGGTTCAGGAGGCTACAGAGTTCCTGCAGCAGGAGGTTCAGGAGGCTGCAGAGTTCCTGCAGCAGAAAGACAGCAGCAAGCAGAGCTCCAGCAGAGCAGGCGGTGCAGAGCAGCAGAGCAGCAGACACACATGCAGACTCAGAGGCCAGGCGTCCAGCAGACTCTGCAACAGACACAGCACGGCCACAGAGTGGCAGAGGACGGCTGGTAGAGGCTCAACACGTCACCCATCACACCCAACACGTCACCCACCGTTCTCCACGTTCCACTTCTCGTCCCCCACCAGGGCGGCGAGCTCGGCCACCGTCCCCGCGTGGTCGGGGCAGCGCGCGACGCAGTCCCTCACATCGTCGGCGCCGGTGACGCCGGCGTCCCGTAGCGCCTCCTTCAGCTCCCCCCACCGCCGCGTGAAGTGGCGGGGGCTGTCCCTGCTGAGGGCCGCCACCACGTACAGCAGCACCTCCCGCAGCCTGGGGGATTACAAGTGGGTGGGGATTCATTGGGAGAGTTAGGTATTTATGTCGGATGCATCGACAGTTGCATTGCTTTAATTTCCCGCTGCAGGCCGCACCGTACCATGCGCTGTAGAGAGGAATACGGACATGTTTTACATTGTTCCGGGCAAGAAACTCGGACACGTAGTCATCTGAAAAGGAAGAATTTAGAAATTTCGCAGCCTGGCTAAAGGTTGGAGCGTTGTCGCTGTAAACCGTTCTGGGGAAGCCAAACCTGTTGGTGAACCTGATGAAAGAAGCTAGAAATTAGTTAGTAGACATGTCGGGAACCAATTCAAGGTGGATGGCACGAATATTCAGACAAGTGAAAATAACAAGGTACATCTTGATGTAGGATTCTTCAAATTTGACAAAGAAATGACCGGTGAAATCTACTCCGATGTTATCGAAAGGCCGTAAAAGGTTAACCTTGTCATTGTGAAAATCTGATGGTTTAGGGTATTTATATGCGTGCGAGTTGTATTTTTGACAAAGCACACACTCTTTGAAGATGGTTTTGATTAGAGGACGCCCTTTAGGCAACCAGAATCCCTGGTTTCTTAGGGCATTTAAAGTTGAGTTTACACCCTAATGTTTGCAATTTTGATGGTTCTTAGTAATCAATAATCTTGAAAAATGACTATTCCTTGAAATTAAAATTGGATGCATAACATCGTACGGCAAACTCTCGCATCTGCTGAGTTTACCTCTTGAGCGAATGATTCCAAAATCATCCGTGAACAAATTGAGATCTTTAACCAAGTTAGGAACAAATTTCGGCTTGTTAATGCTGCGAAGAAATTTCAATTCTTTCGGAAAATGAACCTTCTGTTCTCTGGCAATCCAATAGCGTCTGACCTAATTGGCAAGGCAGTCAAATCTCGACAACTTCTGACGTTTGCACAATCCAGCTACGTAAAAAAGTCTGGCCGTCACACCCAAGAGACGATCAAGTGATGAAAAGTCGCTCACCGCCAGGACAGCATCGTCTCTCTCATCTGAAACCTTAACTGTGCACGTGACGAGCGTCTTGTTCTCCTTAGACAAGCACTGCAGCGCGCTCGTCGGCCAGTCAGTCGGGGAACGCCTGATGAACTCTGGTCCTTGTTTCCAGAATTCAAATTTGTTATCGAAATCTCTAACGGTGAGTCCTCGGGTCAGCAAATCTGCAGGATTAGAATCTGAGTTGATAAATTTGAAAACACATTCCAAATTATGTTCGTTGTTCAAGGTTTGCTGGAATTGGAGAATATCTTTAACCCTATTATTGGCAAAAACATTTTTGGTCTTCACTTCTTTGTTTAAAATCCAAGAAAGAGCAATTTGAGAATCTGTAGCAAAATATACGTGAGAAATGCGCTTTCTGTCCAAGGCAACAATTATATTCATCAAACATTTAAAGGCTAGAAATATTGCAAGTAATTCCAAAGTGGGGAGAGTTTTACTCCTGAGAGGTGCTACTTTAGTTTTACTAAACAGCAAGTTAGAAGCTTTGTTGGCATCCTTTCCATGGACAGTGTAGATTGTGAACCCATAATTAGTCTTGGACGCATCTGTAAAAATAACAAGAGTTACGTCATCGGCTGAGTCGAGAGCTTGGCGATCAAAGCAGTATTTTGAAACCTGGTTTAAATCCTGTCGCAGCCGAACCCAGGTTTTGTTTAGTTCTTCTGGTAATTCATCGTCCCATCCAAGCTTTGCCATCCAAATTTCCCTCATTAAATTCTTTCCCCTCACAGTGATGGGGTTCACTAGACCAAGCGGATCAAAACATTTCGCAAGACGCGACAGCACCTGACGTTTGGTGCAAACATTGCCAGAAATCTCTTCGTTCTCTACATCGACAAACAAAACGTCAGAATCCAGCGAATAGCGGTAGCCCAGAACCCTTTCTGTAGGTTCACCGTGATCGACGCCAACACCGTCCTCTGCGAAGGCAACATTCAACTCCTGACAATTCGACGACCACGAACGTAAATCGAAGCCTCCCTCAAGCATTCGAGAATAAGCTATGCGGTACAAGTCGTACAGAATACAAGGATCATTGCCGGTCATGAATAAATTGTCCACGTAAAGTGCATTGAGGAGAAAATAGTTGCAAAGGTCTGAAGGATAGTTGGCGGCATGATGCTTTATAACATAATTCAGTATAAAAGGGCTAGCAACGTACCCGAAAACAATCGTGGTGTATCTATAAACAACCAAGCGACCATCCTTCTCCCACAAAATACAGAACCTGTTACGATCTTCTTCGGAGGCCAACTTTATCTGCAAGAAGGCTTTACGGATATCTGACAGTACTAAATATTTGTCATACCTCAAACCAATTAGAAGATTCAACATATTGGCCATCAAGTTCACTCCAGGGAAGGCGGCTTCGTTCAACGATGGCTCTTTACTCACCTTCGCACTGCAATTCAACACTGGTCTCACTTTCGTGGTGCAGGATATAGATTCGGTGTTCACCTTTACGAGGCTGCAAAGACACCTCCTCCAAAATGCCGTCGTGCAATTGCTGTTCAAGAACATCCTCGTACCTTTCAGGAAGATTTTTAACTTTCAATCGAGCAACACAAAAATTACTTGGAACATGATCGATCTGTTCATTCCAGGGTAGCTTAACATGATATCGTCCATCTTTCAACTCTATGCCGTCAGCAAATGCATCTACTTTAGCCTGGTCTGAGTCAGTAACGGTACAGTCTTCTTCCAATCCAATCGATTCTAAGCTGAACATTTTGTCGAGATTTCCTTTAACCTGACTTTCAGAAATCACGTCATTGATAGGATCTTGATAGCGGGGAACAGGCGATAGGACAAAATTAACACAGGATTGAAAATCATTATTCGCTCTGTTCAGGTCATCGTACATGCGTTTAGCTTAGTTCCTATCCAAAAAGTGCTCCACATTGCCAAAAGGAATTACAGAGTCTCCGTACTTGAAAGCTGACCCTTTCAAGCAAGGCACAACACCAAATGAGTGGAAACACTGAATAACATCAACTCCCAAGATACCATCCAGCACAACGACATCCGAATTCGTCACCAGAGACGTGTCAGCAAGCTTAAATGAATTCTGCACATTCTTTACAGCAAGACCGAGAGAATGAATCTCAAAAGACATCTCAAAGTTGTCATCAACAAGTATGGGAACTAGCAATGGCTTAGTTTTATCTAGCAAATCTAGCGTCAGAGCAACTTCAGAAAATTCACGTGTGCCCTTTTCTAGAAAAGTGTTCACAGTATACTTTGTGACTTTCCGATTCTTCGGAAAATGCATCCTGTCAAGAACATTGCTAGATACGTAAGACCGTTGAGAGCCTGTGTCTAGGAGGAATTGAGCATTAATAACAGCATTACCTTTGCTCACCGGCAGAGTTATGGTCGGCAAAAGATAAATGGACTGCTTGTCTGCGGAAGAATTAAAGCATAGATTAGCTTGTAAAGGGTTGTCTTTAACACGAGTACAAAGGGCAGAAATATGGGTTTTCTGTTTGCAAAATTTGCACTCTTAATTGAGTTCAACATTACAGGATTGTTTTTCGTGTTTAGTGCTTGAACATCTTTGACATAGTTTCAGCTCGGCACATCTATCCAGTCTGCTTTGATAGCTGGGGTAAACATTGCAGTGAAGCATATTATGACTTTGGCTGAAACAAAATTTGCAAGTCTTCCTCTCTGGCACGACAGTAGAGGGATTGGCAAAAACTTGCCTCTCAACAGGCTTCTCAGGCAAAGGTTTGTCAGCTTCCTTGCGACCATCATCAGCCATGCTATCAAATGTCTTAGACCTTAGATTCAGAGTGGCTATAACTTCAACATAGTTATCAAAGATGTTAGTCAAAGAGGGATAGTTGTCGTTCAGCTTCCTGGCCAGCTCCTGTTTGAAAGGCATGGGTAATTTGGTGAAAATAACATTGCTAATCACAGTTGACGCAGCGCTCTCGCCAATGACATCACATCCATAACTCTTTAGGTCTGACAAAATGCCACGAACTTCTCCAATGAACACTTTAGTCTCGCCATACGAATGATCAAACTTCCATTTGAGAGAAACCAGCTTGTTGCTCAACTCACTCACGATCGCACGACGATTCATGAATTCACCATTCAGAAGATCCAAAGCCACATCGTAGTTAGCGTCATTCACATTCAAATGTCCAATAAGCTGAGACGCGTAACCTGTGATCGAGATACCCCTTCAAATAGGTCAACTTAGCTGAACCGCTCAAATTCTTCCGGTGCCCAATAGCGTTGTTAAATTGGGTAATGAAAGCATGGTACTTAAAGTAATCTACTTTTTCACCGGAGAATGAATCTAATTTCAACTGGGGCAACTTAATTTCACGACTAACTGGACTGACATTCTCAACACTAACTTTACGTTCAGCAGAAAGCTCTTTCAATTTCATCTCAACTTTCGCACTATAAGCCACTTGCTCGTCAATTTCAGCATTCAATGACTCTTCGGATGCCTTACCCTCCACAATCTGATCAGTTATTCTTTCATCCCACTGGCGCGTAACATCCAAATCACGCTGCACCATGGAGCAATGAAGCTGGCACTGAGCAAAGTCACCGCGCTGAAAAGAATCCTCAGCATTCTTAAGACCAATGGTTACTTTGCGTTTGAAAACGCCACGCTTCTTAGACAAAGATTTTTCCATGATTAAGCGAAATGGGGAAACAATACAATAAATCAGGCAGTCGCAGACTCCAAACCTGGAAACAAAATGGATCAAGCAAGAAATTAGTTTCAATCACCAGAGGATTCGGCACTTGAGGAAAATGAACATTAATGAATGAGAAATCTTAAACCTCAGTATTAACTTGTGTGAGGTATTCACACAATCGACTGGTAGTTAATTAAAGAAATAATCAAGGAAGCTTTTATTTTAATTTATCAAACAAAATCTTGAGTTTGAGTTCGAATGATATAGCGTCATAGTAATGGCGAAAATATTTAGTCGATAGGAGCCGAATCCAAAAGTTCAGAATGCGGTATTAGAGAAGTTGAAGGATGATGGTTGACAGAACACGTAGATATCACGTAAGGCCGGCCAGTTTCAGGATCGGGTTAATGTATACTGTAGAAGAAATAAATTAAAATTATAAATCTTGCAAAATTACGAGGTAGCAAATTATTGCCAAAATAAATCATAAAAATGTCAATTTATTTGCACAGAAAAACCACAACAAACCTGAGGTTTAAATGCCCAGTGTGGTGATCACTTTTTGAAGGTAGAATAATGCCGAAAAATAGCGGAAATCAGTTTAAGGGGTGGGAAGTTGGACGAGAAAAATAGCTAGAACAGTAGAAGGTTTTGATGCTTGAGAAATTTGAGATAAAGACTTAAGACTAAGATTTAAACAGTGATCTTTACAATTGACGTCGTAATGAAACGCCCTGTTTGAGCAAAGACTACTAAAAATTTGAAATGCTTGATTTGATTTATAATAAATCATGAATACATTTACAAAATGGAAGTTTGAATTAGAATTAATTTGAATTGTAACACTTAAACTAAGTCCAACTTCCCAACAGATTGAATCAATGAATTTAATAGAGCAAAAAAATAAACAAAACGAAACTCAAACGACATTCGTATAAACCAAGGGATAGAGAAACAGGTTTAAAGGAAGATGGTACTCTGAACTGTAACCAGTGGTTACAGTTCAGAGTACCAGTACTCTGAGATAGTTTAAAGGAAGATGGTACTCTGAACTTAGCGGAAATCAGTTTAAGGGGTGGGAAGTTGGACGAGAAAAATAGCTAGAACAGTAGAAGGTTTTGATGCTTGAGAAATTTGAGATAAAGACTTAAGACTAAGATTTAAACAGTGATCTTTGCAAGTGACGTCAAGAAACGCCCTTCTTGAGCAAAAAACTACTGAAAATTTGAATAGCTCGATTTGATTTATAATAAATCCTGAATAAATTTACAAAATTAAGTTTGATTTAGAATTAATTTGAATTGTAGCACTTAAACTAAGTCCAACTTCCCAACAGATTGAATCAATGAATTTAATAGGGCAAAAAAAATAAACAAAACGAAATTCAAACGACATTCACACAAACCAAGGGATAGAGAAACAGGTTTAAAGGAAGATGGTAGATACTTGAACGTTGATGCAGGTAAGTTGACGAACGGTTGTATGGCTGATATGACTGGAAATCGGCAATGATAACTGCATAAATGTTAAGCTTTTAAATTTAGATGAGAATATCGAGATTTGAACACAAATGTTTTCACTGGCAGCACGGATAATTTTGATACAATCGACAAAAGATGCTGATGAGGACCCTAAGATCCGCGGCAGAACCCCTGATTTAGACTACTGGTAATACTTATTCTTCGGCTTAAGATAGAGAATCGGATTCTAGAAGTAAGATAATTCGGTTAATAATGGATCTTATAAACAAACCCTAGCATATATACTAATTAACGGTGGGAAATGAGGAATTTCTCACATCACTTTACGTCCTGATGTGGGTCAATCTGATACAATTTTTCTTCATATATGCGCTACGTTAGCTTTCTGCTCGGCTATGGGTGAGAAAGTGGGTCACTAACTGGACAGTTTGAACCTTTCATTATCCCAGTGTTAAGGCTGGGCCTGGAACTCTTGCCTCAATAACACCTGAAACCTGGCCGGAGACCAGACTTTCAAAACTGGCTAGGTGAACGTAAGTACGTACGTTCTATTTTTTTGTCTATGATTGGTGGATTTTGCTTGAAAGGCCGTCAATGATTGGCTGATGAACTTACGATCTCTTAACTTTTTTTGAAAGTATAGGCCCGGGTTTGGCAAACAAAATGTGGCGTAATTTTATGCGGGTTAAAACTCAATTAATTATTTTCATTCATCATTGAACAATAGTTTGTTTTTTATTTAAATGTATTAGAAAAACCTATTTATTTATTTAAATGATTTAGCGACACGACTATCTTACATAAGTATTACTTAATTCCATCGGTTCTCTTTGTCATTACGCGATAATAATTTTGCTCATCAAACATAATGTATTCTATGTAGCAAAACGTGCTTTTGATCAAATATAAAATACAAGAAAGCAAGCCCTAAGTCGCTAGGAATCCAGAATCAGAGATTTAGCAAACCCTTTAACAAATCATTTTGCCTTAAATAATAATATATTTGAAAATACTGAAATGTGATTCAAAGCAAAAGCTAGCACCCTTATTTAACCATGAACTCTCATTTATCTTTCGCTTTAAAATTACATAAAATTATTTCCTCCCGTTGTGATTTACATTATAAAATACGAAATTAAAATATAATTTGTATTTTGTAATCCAGTTTTCCACTTTTTGTATTTTGTGATTCCACTACAGCTAGTATAATTTCAGATTCAAGTAATATACCGACTCGGAAGATCGTGCAGATAAGCGCTAGAATGGCCCGACATAATTACATTTAAACTCAACTTATTACAACATAAACTCAATCTTTCATGAAGAGATACGCACACAGATTATTTGTAAATACTTCAGGCAGCCTTCATCACTTCTATTTTTCCATTAGAATGGACAAAACAATCACGGAAATGGTCACGCATATGCTTTTTCAAGTGCATTCTATCTCTGCCAAAATTTATTCATTAAACTTTCGAGAACGCGCATCTTAAGTGAAATTTATTCATTAAAACTTTGACACTTTGCGTCCCTAAGTCGCTCCTCATTTCCCGCCTAACTGTCTTCTGTTGACGTCATTTTTTATGGCTCGAAATCAACATTTATGTGTCACCTCGAAAATGGACCTCCGCCTCGCTTTTGTTCGGGCAGCTTTCATCCGAGCGATTAAGTTCATATCGCGTGTAGGTTATGATTGAGGTGAATATTTAAGTGTTTCTTTTTGCTCCTTTTTGATCATTGATTCTATCTTTTATATGGAAAAATGCTAAATTCCACATTTTTCAGTTATTCAGGGTTCAGTGATGCAATCTGTGAAAAAAAAACGAAAATCTTAAACCTCAAAATTGATAAAGCGAAAAGCCGTTGCAAAAAAACGCTGAAAATTCAGGAGTAAATCAAAGGCGTGATAATTGTTTTTCTCAGTAAATGTGCGTTTACGCTTAGTGTAAATCGCCTGAAAATCTGCAAATGAAGCATATCAAATGGAGTCATCAATATATAAATAATATATATAAACCATAGACCTATTTCACCAGCCCTGGCTTAGTGAACACATTTACTTCTACACTGGAAAAATTCCTCAGCTTCTACTCATTCAATAACTGAGCTCTTCAACCGAGATCAAGAGCTTTACACCTACCGTATTCATTTTTTGCGTGACCATCTCATGAACAATAAATGTCATAGCTAAATAGCTCTAACCATTGTAATTTTGTTGGCGCTTTAAACTGCCACTGATGCGTCACCAGTTGAACAATTAGCTAACATTTTGGAGTAGCTTTTTATTATGTATTCAGATTTCCACGTAATTAATTGCCTGGATAGATCGCTTGGAACCAAACTTTTTTAATAATATCAGGATATTCAATTAAAAAGTATGAGGCATATAGCATAAGTTAACTCTGAATGCAGAGAGCACTTCGAAATAATTGTGTGTAAATGTCACGACCGTTATAAAAGTTTTATTCATTTTACTTAAACAAAAAATATCACTGAAAATTCTCGACTTTTCATTGTTTCATATTTTAATCTAAAATTATCCGCGATTTATCGGCGGCTTGCCGAGAGCCATTGAGTTTTTAACGATGGTCCAACAACAGTTTTTGTACCGTCTGAGATGAAGCGTGACGTCATTTTGTCGCACGCGCTTCGAAACGTCAGCCAGTGTTATAACAGTTGCAAATAACAGTAATTAAATATCAATCAATTAATCAAATTGTAGAAAATCAATTGAAACGAGACGCAACCTCAGCAAATAATCTAGCCTAATATATTATAGATGAAATGCATAAGTAAGTTTGTGCACTTAATGCCAGCACTATGCAGAGTAAGACGCGATCAAATTTCGCCAGGTTCACAAAACTATGAGATTGTGTCGGAGTAACGCGGCGAGCCCGGTTATTGCTGGAGCCTTTAATGCCTGGTAACTGCTGTCTTAATTGAGGCATAGCAGTGATGGTGCAGTGATGGTGCTGTGATGGTGCTGTGATGGTGCTGTGCTGGTGCTGTGATGGTGCTGTGCTGGTGCTGTGCTGGTGCTGTGCTGGTGCTGTGATGGTGCTGTGCTGGTGCTGTGCTGGTGCTGTGCTGGTGCTGTGATGGTGCTGTGCTGGTGCTGTGATGGTGCTGTGCTGGTGCTGTGATGGTGCTGTGCTGGTGCTGTGATGGTGCTGTGCTGGTGCTGTGCTGGTGCTGTGATGGTGCTGTGCTGGTGCTGTGCTGGTGCTGTGATGGTGCTGTGCTGGTGCTGTGCTGGTGCAGTGATGGTGCTGTGATGGTGCTGTGATGGTGCTGTGCTGGTGCTGTGCTGGTGCTGTTGTGCTGTGCCCCTAATGGCACAGGCGCGATGCTAGTGCGATTCTTGTGCTGTGTCGACATAGTATATTTACGATATTAAGAGTGGGTTGATTTCTTACGTTTCTTTCAATCAAATAAAAGGAAAATTTCATGGATTGAGAATTGATGCAGTAAATATCATGTTGATGACAGCTCGCCGGGAGCTCGAACGGGAGCTTAACGTTTAATTCAATATGTGATGAAAACCGATGATGTCGTTCGTCGGCTTGAGTGGTTAATTGAAATTGGGTTTCAGCGTTATCTGAGAAGAATATTTACATAATTCCTCCTAGATTCAACACGCGTATCAATTAAATTGTACAAATAAAAATAATTCCAAGTTAATCAAGCCTAAGTTTAAGTTAATGCATCAAAATAAACCAGCTAAATTCGATTATAGTTTAAGCATTATTAGAAAACTGATTAGGTCTTAATCTGTCCAAGAGATGAGTTTCCAGCCACGAGGCGCCACTTGCGGCTATACCACGGACATTCAAGTTCAATATAAATGATGTAGAAGCTGACATGACGTGCGAGGCAAAGCATTCCTCTAATGAATAGTAGCTGCGTGTCAGCGGGACACTGGAAGGAAGGCCCGCCATAACCCGACCACGCGACTTAGCCCACGTGCTCGCGGCTCAAGGCAACCGCAGTGTTTGGAGTCCCGGTCGTGCCGGTGATGGAAATTAACGACCGGAGTTCAGCGAGACGGTGAGCCAAATAAAATGATTCCCAATACGGCGAGTTTCTCTGAGACCGTATAATGAAATTGGGATATTGGACTCACTCGCGGATTACGCAGCCATCAGTCTGTGGGACTGAGTTTAGTGGCTTCCTGGATCTAAGGGCCCATGGACCAGGAAGTAGTGTTGAGAGGGTCCTTGAAGTGTTAGGCAAATGCTATTTCCATGATGAATGCTGGGAATTATTTCAGAATCTTTTTCAAATATGATTCTTTATTCAAGATAAATTAAAAGCACTGGAGTGATATTTGCACAAAGACAATGTAAAAGACTTTAAGTGATATTAACAGAAAGAAAATTGCATCTGCTCCTCAGTGATGCATGGATCTGACGATTCAAATGATGGGCTTATCTTGTGATGAAGAATCAGGCTTCTTCCAAAGACCAAAAAAACTTTAAATTGCATCTCTGAGCTCTACTAAGTTTTCCTCTAGTTGAGGGCTGTCCAAAACTTAGAACTGTCGCCATGCAGATTTGCCCTCAGCTTCTCAGTTTCGTTGCGATGGTATCGGTAGCGCTGCCGTACCGCTCAACACAACTGCTCGGCCTGCAGCATAAACGCTCCATGCGCTTGTATGTGCAGTCCGTTTCTATTCTGAAGAATAGGTTCAATTCCCCGTTAATATTTTTAAAATAATTTTATTTAAATGTAGAAGTGTAGCCGCGCCTCATGCGTCTCTAATTTTTTGTACCGCGATTTTCCTTATATTTTTTTGCAATCATTCAACAGTTATTTCTTGTATTTGTTCTGTTAAATTTGTACCCATTTTTCAATTAATTATTTTGCATTTCGATCTTTACCAGCATTTTCATTTAGAGAAAAAGTCTGTTCACCCTGATTATTCGATACGCGTCACTTTAATTCTGCCAGTCGTGAAGTGCGTTGCACTTCACTGATGTTGAATCTTTCGTGAATAGGTATAGTGTGATATTTAAATTCGTGCGTGATATTTGTGAATAGTTATATTCTGACATCTGAATTTGTGTTGTGATATTTATGAATAGTAAATTTTCTAGGAATAATTGAAGTTAAGAATTATAGCTGCATCTTGTTAAGTTTATTTATTATTTTTGTTTGCAGAATCTTATTGGTTAACCACGAACAATAGGTTCAGTACGATACATCATTAAAAAGTGATTAATCACTTTATCGACTTAGTGTTAACTATTCAAAGTAAAATTTGACAATAATTTATTTATTGGAAGTCGCACCGACTCTGAAATTAAAATAACAATTCTTCTAAATTCCTAAATATCGTTTTAATAAAACCAATGGCTAGCAATAAATAGTATTATATAAAATTGTTGAGGAGTCGTCAAGTATTGCATTAAAATTATATTAGTTCGCTTCTAGTTTTCTGGTGCTGATTTGCAGTTATTTGCCATCTCATCCAGTACAATTTCTCTATTTCCACGAACTTGGTCACTCTGAAACAAATCACTACATAAATCTGAAGTAAAAGTTATTTACAACAATAAAAAAACATTTTAGCCTATTGATTTGCAAATTCCAGCTTTGATGGAAACTTCCTCGTTTCGTTTCACCATTAAAAGAGTAATAAAAATTCTAATTCCAATTTGAGCATTGCGAAATTGCAGGACGTTTTTGGTCAATTCTTAACTATCGTCCATCTTTTTAATTACTGGCTACTCGGCGGAATAAGGTTAATTGCTATCACAAAGTCTACGTTCAATGGACTCGAGAGGAAAATAATTTGATTCATCATAAAGTGTCTGTAATAAGTAGATAAACGATACATGCTTGAAGAGGATCGAATAATATATACATTATTTGATTAAGCACAAATTCCTGCCGTAATATATATGGCAGTTTCATGAAGAGAGTTACAAAGTCGGGAACTGAGTCATTACTGAGTACGAAGAAGAAAATTTTTATTGTGGGCTGGAACCGATCTGCAACACCAAACAACAACCACAAGAAAGTCCATAAACTGGAACGGAATTTGGAATATATGGTCTCTAGTATATATATGTGGTCAATAATGGACGATGGACATGTGGGAGTTCATAAAAAATTGAGGTAGACTAAGAATTAAGACGGCATCCGTCATGATTGCACAATAGGCAAAACGTATAAACAAGGTTTGAATTTATTTACAGTCGAAATTTACAAACGTTATGTTCTAAATTATAAATTTACTAAATGTCTTATTATATAATCGACCGAATTGTTATGACAATTTTAAAACTTCATCTAAATATATTGTATTAATGAAGCAATAATTATTGAAGTTAAGCAAAAATAGTTAACCTTAATTTGATTTATTCACGATCCGTACTCTAGCTAAAGTTCGGAAAACAAATGCACCGCACCGTAAAACATTGCCTAATTTTTAAGTTTTGCTTGAAAATTAGGCTTTAATATTTTTTGACACTGTCTTTGCTGCGCTGATTTCTACGAAATGTTCAAGCTCAGTCAATTGTGAAGCTCCATTCAATTAGTCTGCCAAGCAGTTATAAAACAATAAATTGTTAGTTTCGCCTCGGCTTTGTCTTGAAACATCAGTAGAACCACGAAAAATCTCAGAAGAGCATCCGAGAACATGGTTGATATATACAAACTTTTATTAGGAATGACTTGGAAGATACGTTCCAAATATCTTGGAATTTTATGAGCTCGTTTTATAGACGTGCGCAATAATTAAAGGCATGCAGCAATTGATTCTTTTTGCTTTGATTTGCTTTGAGAATTTTTAAGGTAAAGAATAAATTTTCCCACAAAATATAATTGAGTTTAAAATGAACTAATTTTCCCACAATAATTTTTGGCAAATTTGTATACAAGGATATTTTAATCTTATTTTTATTTCTATCAATCTAATGAAGTATCTTTGAAATTTCTAGTTGGTTGAGCAATTGCATTATTTTAGTTTATAACCCTCTTGGGTTATAAATAGTCTAATGTTCATTAGCTGGTAATTTCTCACATATACCGATATACGTAATATCGGTATTTCATTTCAAGCAACATCAATGCGCTTAAAAACAAACTTAAGGTACGTAAATGCAAATCAATAAAAGGTAACTACCTACGCAGTGTTTCTAACTCTATTCTTCCAGCTAAACTCTTAAAAAAAATCCTTGCTATAATCAATTAACAATGTTAGTTTACGTCACGGTTTCGCTTCCAATCGCAGAGAAGTCAGTAGTTCTTGTTAGGAGCTTAGATAATGTGTTGGCATCTCAACCTTTTCAAATACATCATTAATTACGGAGCCTTACTCAAATCTGGACGAATTGTTGCGGCTCCGAAGGAAAGGCATACAAAAATATGTCTCGATCTTTGTCGTGTACCGGCGCAACGAAAGGTGCATTGTCTTTAGCAAGCGACCTAGCGTAAAATGTGCTTTGAATTACCTTAATATTGTAAGAAAGTGACATAGGCCATTGAAATTTGCGGTTAGAAAAACACACAGCTTATGATGCTAATGGTGCTGAACCTTTCCAGGTGCTTCCAAGGTGTGACCCAGCGAGCTGGTCGAAGGTCACCGGAAAACTGAAATAATCTGGGAACTTTCACTTTCGTTTGGCTTAATGGTATGCTGGCGACATTGAGCTGCATTTCTAATGCAGTTTATTCGTATTAAGAAATGTCAGGGACTATCTCTGTCACCTTTATTGTAAATCCACATCAATCAATCAATCATTCAATCAATTATTTATTAAACTAGCAAGGAAAGTCTGCACACGTTTGAAGGCATGTTATAGCTGCCATTGAATATTAATTCTATGGAAAGTTACCTTGACTCTATAGAAATATTCGATATCTCCACGTAGTAAGTTGCAAGATAATGATATAAAATTAAGAATAAGTATTTAAATGCTGACTAAGACTTCTGAGTCTGATCAGTGATTGTGAGATAAGACAATTAGCGAGCCAGATTAGATCAACCGGAAATTGGAAACATTCTAAATAAAAGAAAACAGGCTGCCACGACAGATTTCGTGGCCGCAGATAAATAATTGATCGATCGGAAGTACAGGTGTACCGTGAAATCAGTAAATTAATCAGTGAACAAATCTAAATTTTTTAGATTTTAATGTTTTATTTTCTCGGATAGCAAGTAAAAGCGGAGCATTAGCTTTGATGTGACATTTTAATTGATCTTGTTCGTCGTCTCATGCCGTTTAACGATTACGTGATTTTTCCTTTATAAAGCTATCACATTGCTGGCTAAATCTTTCTTCATTTTATTATGGTTTAGTTTTAGAATTGCTTCATCTTGCATATTTTTTCAGACGCAATTTTTCGTGGGTGTTGCGCTCTACGTCCTTTTTGGCCTCACCTCCATAATCGATATTCACTTATATATGATGCATCGAATTCAAATACCGCTTGATTTTAATATTGAACTGAATCATTTCATTTATCTATATGGGGCTAATTTAGAAAAAATATAATACCAATAATTAATAATTCAAAGAAACTAATAGTCATAATTTAAATTCTCAGTTTACTTTGTCGTTTAGCAATCACTTTTTACAGGTGTTGACGCCATATAGACTCACGTGCAGTATAAGCTTATTTCTTCGATGTTCAATTCATTAAAAAAATGATTCCAAAATTCAATTTATGTAATGTAAATTTAGCCACAATGAGAATAACATTTATCAAACAATAGGCAGAAGGCTATTACCTGTTAATTAAGTTCTCGATTACGTTTTGATAAGCCAATGTTTAAAATAATTCAACGTGGTTAGAAAATTTGCTCAATCGTACTCAGGCAAGCTGAAGATGGTACAAAACAAAAATTTGCCAAACAAATTTAAGATTTGTTCAATATTCGATCTTTGAAAGCAAAGGCTCCTTTCGTAAAAATTTGTCTCTTCGCTTGAGGAGAAGCCTAGGAAAGTGTGTGTTGGCTCAGGTTAAAGGTATGCTTTTTTTCACCTCTTTGTTTGGACGCGTTATAAGTTACCTGGCCCATGAGTGAGCGGTGTAATCCCTAGGCAATGGTTTCGTCCTTAATGATAGTTCCAACTTTTTGCCTTCATGTGTGAGGATCGTTTGGTATTAGAGCAGATTTTTCTCAATTTAAACTAAATCTATAAAGAACTATGAATAGATTTTGCGGAACTTGAATCATACTGTTACTTGGAAATGGTTATACGGAAGGTGTAATCACCTGCTCACAATATAAGTGTCATGCAGAGATTTAATAAAGGAATATATTATTTTGCATAATCTGGTAACTTTTTCAGTACAGAAATGAGGTAAATATGCCAGAAAAAAGCAGACCTAATATTACCTTCATTAGACCTAATAATGTAAAATTGATAGAGTTGTTCTAATAACATTAACACCTTAAGACCTTCCAATACCACAGGAAACAAGTACCCAGAGTTCATTTAGTGACACCTACTCATTGCCATGCTGAAAGCATCACCCATCGACAGCTACCAGGAGCCCACCACCATGCAGCAACCCCGCAAATTGAACTGATCTTCCGAGGTTCGAACCAACGACTAGTTCCTCTCATCTCGGTGCCGCTACCACTGCGCTGCGGGACGCTTAGTGATTATATAAAACTTTGGATTAATGTTAAGTTTCTGAGGAACATTAACTTACCTGATAAAATAACGAGCCTCAAGGCAAACATCGAATACATTCCCTGCTGACTATAATATACACGTCACCTGCCTGACCACGTCAGTCATTCAGCGCCACAAGCAGCCACACATCAGCCACAACAGAATCGTTCATTAATTATTATTTGCCAACAAGAAGTGAAAAGTTCATGATCGTATTTATTGAAGAAAGTATTAACAATAAGAAAAAATAAATAAATTTTATAAGAGATTGCAAAATTTCAGTTTTACTGGCGTGTCAGACAATAATTAATTAAAGTTTCACAATAACTTTCGTTCAGCAAAAAAAAATTAAAAACACAATCGCCCTAAAAGTAGATACAAGCGAGGCAAGATCATCGTCATTCAATTTGAAACATTTTTTTATTTAACAATTGGAAGTCATTTTACTAATCGTGTCATAATCAGTGACAATTTTGTTCCGCAGCCCATTTTAAAATCAGCTAAAAAATGTAGTTACTTATCTGAATTTTGAACTTGAAATAAACATTAACGAAATAGTTTAATTATTTACTACACTTTGTAAGGAATTTAAATAATCGCCGTGTTCTAAAGTTTTTGTCAAATAAATAAATTCGGTAAATCCACCCATCAGAAGCAGCGATCAATAAAATAATTGAACGGCCGATGATTCATTCGTTTAGAAAACTTTTGGTTCAAATTCTCATAGCAGGGCACACACCCTACCACAACAACTTTTCATCAATGTAGTAGGCTTAATTGCCTAATCCAGAAGTAGTAGGCTTAAGTATCGTCCAGTATTTTGATTGGTAATCCAACAGACGGAAGTTTAACGTATAATACAATAGCGACAACGATGAAATGCATCTGATAGGTCAGAGCCGTGATCCCGTCTGTTTAAATACTATCTTATATCCGGCAGATGATACTGATAATAGAACAACTGCAGTTTAGGATGAGGTCGTGAGGATAGCTAGAATTTTTTGTGATGATATGGAAGTATTGGAATGATACAAAAAATTGGAATGGTTCTTTACGAGCGGAGGAACATAGATAGAGATTTGGCGGGAAAGCAGGAAGAGCAGTAGGAAGTTAGATGGAAGAAATGACAAATAAAAGTTTAATTGCTGTTGATAAAAGAAGAATGCCTTATATTTGATGCCGCTAGTAAGAACGTAATTAACAGAATTGGGGAGTTGAGGTCATAAAAACCGTTTAAATACAGCTGCACTACAGCTGTAGAATTAAAATTTGAATAGAGATTTAAGTATTATTGTAATACAGATTGGAAATATATTTTAAATTTAGTACATGTATGGAAGTAGTAGTAGTATGAAAATTTAGTACATATTTATGGTAAGGATATTGTCAAAATATTGTAATACACATAAAATATCGCTACCCGGAACAGTAGTGGTGTTTACATTATACGTATATGAATCTTTTTTTTATATCGATTGAATCTGTTAACTTAGCATCTGTTTGCTGCGGTTAATTACTCAATTCACTGTCTTACATTAATGTCTAATTTCCTACAAGATAAAAAAATTAAGCATTGAATTGATGCAAGCTATGGGAAAAATTTACACAATATCCACACCAACTAAAATTAGTGAATCCGGTTCAAAAGAGAATCCTAAATAATGTTTTTCAGATTGTGGATCATGAAGATGCACAGATGCAAGAAGACACTCGAGAGAATGTAAAAATTCAACTGTAAACTGGCACCAAAACTCGGAACTGTAATTACAAGACACGTACTTCTGCATGATTTAGCCCTGAACCCTGGCTGTGAATTTCCGAAGTTGCTTGACAGAATCAGTCTGTTATGCACATCTAAAATTAATACGTTTTAGAAGCCGCGAACATTTTTAAGTGTTATATTTTACGTGAATAATTAAAATTACTCCCAACTTTAAAAAGATAGAGTTACGAATTATAAAATAATGAGCTCTTTGAATTTCATTCATGAAAATTTCCGAAGAATTAATGCAATCAAACTTAAGCCACATCAGAAGTTTCTCTTCTTTGCCAACGTGGGTAATGCGGTACGCATGCTAGTGCGCGCTATACACGGTGCGTATACGTTGAGTGTAGCCAGATAGGCATCAGGGCAGCGAGACTCAAGAAGCTTTTAGAGAAGCCAATGCGTCTGGTGCGCGGACTCCTACATAAGAACTCTTTGTTGCTGTACGCGTCAGACACCAGCGTTTAACTAGGACTAGTTCAACTAGAACAAGTAGTAATAGAATTATTTCAAATAGAGCATGGATTGCAAGAAACAGAATAGCCACAATTTGTGTTACGATATGAAGATTGACATAAACTACTCTTAATGGTATTTCATTCTGAAGGTAGCCCTGTACCAAGTTCCCAGTATGTTTGGGTTCATTGAAATGCTTCGGTGGAGGTCAGGTCAGCGGCTGTGACACCTCAAGCAAGATGCTGTCAAAACATTTGGACTTCGTCACTCCGCATGACAATCATCCTGCCAATGATCCATCATGAGCCGAGTCCAAACACCGATACATTATCAGGAAAATAAGCTCTGAGGGCTTCCTTTGATACCTAACAGCAAGAATGATGGAGTGGCTTGCTCCTTTAATTAGGCTCATCAATATGCTGGCAGTAACTGGACGAAGACACATCGTTTAACGTAGCGGAGGTGTCACATCGTTACCTGAGTGTGACTGAGTGCTGCTGCCGCCCACAGACTGCCTCTGAATATCGTCCGACACTGATTATTAAATGAATATCAGATAGACTGTTTCCAACTAATCTATTGTAACATTTTTAAAGGAAAACGAGTGAAATAACTAAGGGAAAAGGCTGGTGTACAGTCATCAATGGACTTGAGATTATTAGCAAGAAGTTTTATCGTTGTCTTTGCTTATTTAAAAATAGTGCATTCTTCACTTTGGAGATATTTGGAGAATGAAACACGATTAAAGAGTTTTTTTTATTTATTAACATTATTAAAACAGGTTCGATTCCATCATAATGAAAAATTCTCACTTGCCTTATATTGAATGAAGGTCAGAAACGCCTAGGTCCCGCTGGGAATGAATTGATCGAGCGATCAATAGATCATAGAAGAATAAATAAAGAAAAAAGAATAAAAATCAGAAGAATAAATTTATTTTTATATGCCAATAATAAAAGAATTGAACAATCATTGTTTCAGATGCTGATAATCAGGCACAGGGTCATTGGCTTAATGCGTAGGTATTGGGTCTTGGGTATCTGCATGATGAACAGCGCTGCGCATTCTCGCTAGTAAACTATAGTGGCAGGATATTCGAGGACGCAAGGAAGTGCAGAAGCTTGCACCTGTCACATATTTCCTTAAGTGTAGCCATTACTCGCTTATCGCTCAGTACCTCCAAGAATTCCTTATCTGCTTTGCGCTTGCTTCACAAAAATAAAGAAAACGCATGCTTAAAATAATGATTAAAGCTTCCGAACTTACTATTTTACCACGAGTTATACAGTGGAAAGAAACCAACTAAATTTCATTTAGTGAAAGAAATTCTGAAAATAATTTAACATATCAGAACAAAAGAGATAACAAACTCGCCGAAAATTCCTTAATACTTCGTTAGGAATAATTTTTACAGTCTGTAAAGTACGTTGCCGTAAATAAATGAAAATATATTTACCAAAGATTTGTTGTTCGGTGTATTTTTAGATAAATTCATATTTAATAGGTATAATTTCAGTCTTCACTGGAGTTTCTATGATATAGAGGCAATAATAGCAGCTTCTTTCAACTGCTGACATGCGTGTCGGTGGCGGGAATATAGCCAGTGGGTACAACAGATCGACATGACCGTATTTTTCTGCAATTCCTAGATTTACTTGAATTATTATGACTGTTGCCAGTTATTATAAATTGCTTATACAGTTTTCTATTAAAATTTATATTTGCTGATAGTTACAACTTGATTAATTAATTTACAACTTGATTAATTTCAATATATCTTAACTTTTTCCAGTTAAAATTGATTTAATTAACGTCATGAAATTCATTTTTGCTATTAGGAAAACCTTGATTATTGCACAGAGTTTAATTTAATTAAAGTTTTAAATCAGCGAGCCAAACTTTCTCTGAGCGTACGAGAAGGTTATTCAGCTGCCAACTGATGTCACTATTTCTTTAGGCTGATCTTACACGTCAATGACACTTTAAAAAAATTATAATTTTCATTTTGAACTATGGCGTTCATGCAAAAATGAACATTATTTGCAGGACTACACTTTGGAATTTTACACAGTGTGGAGTAAGTGCACCCTATCTTCCCTGCATTTTTGTCACAAAACTCTTTTTGTCTCCAGAGACTAACTGTCTATCCTTATGAGCGATGGAAGGACTCGAATAGGAAGTTGTTGTGTTGCTCCAGAAAATTAAAATTCGGTGAGTGAACGGTCTCTGACAAGCTGCTGATGGATGATGAATTTGAATTTGTGGTGAGCAGAGAAATTGTTACTTTATGAATGTAAATAATTAAGTAGCTAGACAAAATTTAGATTATTATTAAGGAGCAAATCTGAAATTAGGAGCCGAGAGCTGGCATGTCGTAAGTACAGGGTGTTTCAGAATTAAGTAACCCTTTTAATTTGTTAATAAATAAAAAACTAAGAACGTTATGAAGTTGAAACTTGTTTTATTTATTTCTTTTAAATAAAACAAGTTTCAACTTCATAACGTTCTTAGTTTTTTTATTTATTAACAAATTAAAAGGGTTACTTAATTCTGAAACACCCTGTACTTCAATTGCAACTTTCGAGGATGTAATATCAACATGAAAACAATTTGCAATGACTTGCATGTTCGTGTTAATAGAACTATGGTTTCTTTATATACGAATTCTTTCTCACGTACAAGTCAGCTCTCAATTGTACACTAAGTTTGCCATCCATTACAAATTAATATGCGCTAATAGTTTACAGCGGATCTTTTAAAAATGAAAACTTACAATATTGGCTGATTTTTAATACTAATTGACTAATATTTTACTTGTTTTACTTATTTTATCATAGGTTTTTCCATTAATTTTCTATCTTTTTTGTTGCTTAGATGTTAGCACTCAATTGTAAAAGAGACATATTTTCGTCGTATCCAATGATCTTCAACGTTGCATGGACATTAATAAGCCAAGTATTACTAATCGTCTTACATTTTCTTTTACACGATAATGATGGAGGAGAATTTGGGATAAAAGAACAAAAGTTTACTGAGAATTTGCTTTATTCTCCAAAAATTACTTGTTTTACAAACCCTGTAATTAAAGACTTTGCACTAACACTTGTTTCAATAAAGTGAAGACTACTTTTTATATTATATTCATTGCATATTATGTACAAAAATAATACATGTTACGCCATTTCGCCCAGCCATAAATATTCCTCTACTGAATCTCAATATGAAATGATCCACATTTGAACACCTGCTGCTTCTTAAATTAACTATAACCAGATGCTGTACATGTATTCAATGACTAAATTACTTACAGTAAGCCAATTTTTATCGTTGATTAAGCAAAGATATTATGTAATGGCTGGCCATTGGATTGAATTACTTCCCCCTAGATCAGCACATTTATAAGCAAATGGAAATTTATGAATAAAAAGAAATGTTTTTGTTATGTAAGCAGAGGGAAAATGTGCAACAGCAGAAGTCAACTCCGGCATCGGATTTTGCAATTTTCCTTAAATGGACGTGGTAATTATTTGTACGGAAATGCTAAAGCAAAACGACCAAATAATCGCGACATAAGATCCGTTTCAGTGAAATTAATCCGTGTCAGTGATCGCATATAGCGGAGTTCATTACAATTAAGACTGCCATCAATAACGCTGTACAATTGTGCTTGTAACAAAGTCTGTCACTGATGGCCACAGACAATCTTCGCACCTCCTGTTGTCAAAGTATTCTTGTAATGGAAATATAACACTCATGAAGAATTAGGTCTTTTGTTGTCATTTTCCGGACGATTTGGTTTACGACTACCGTCCCTTCCTGCTCTTTCGGTAATTTTGTCAGCGAGCTTTTCAAAAATGTATTAGTTCTATCCGAGAAATTCATTAATTTGCCATGATGATCACAAGTACACTAAAACTATGTAAAATAAGTGCACTCAATAACTAAAATTGTCAAATATTATCTCAAGGGCTCGGATTTTAGCAATTCTATACAATAAGTAAGCAAGGAATTTCAGTTAGAATTTTTTGGAATGCGTTTCCTTTGCATTTTTGAACGGATATTTGAAGCGCAAAACAAAAGAGCACATTAAACTTAATCGAGTAATTGTTAGCTGTTATGTCGTAAAGTTCCTCTTTGGCTCTAAAGTCTTAGTTGTATTACTGATTTATAAAAAATTTTCATCATATTTGTGCATCACATTTCTGAGCATATAGAAAGTAGTTTGATATGGAAAATATCTGCAGCGATTTGTAGGATTTTCGTACATCTAAACTAAAATATTCGCCGTAACATAAAGACGTATTCCAATAATGTATTCATTTACAATTTGCATTAATAATTGCGGAAACTCATAGTCCCTCATCAATTTTCAGAATAGCTATATTACACGGCAAGTTTATATTGTTAATATAATTTCAAATAAGTAATTTAACACGAGCATCTTCGCTCGCCCGCGGTTCAGGAAACTCAATAAAGCGATGGCATTTGCATTGTGTCCTCATTCGTAATACGCACCCATGCACTTTATGACTTGACACTCGACACATCCGCACCTTTTCTTTCGTGTGGCAAATTATACATATTAGGCGTCTGTCCCTTTGCATTGTGAACTGAAAACATCACTCACACGCGCTTAGCTGTTCCGGGTGTAGTTATCTGAACACTGCACTCACCCGCTCCTGTTCTTTCGTGTAGTTAACTAAACACTGCACTTGATCATCCGCTCCTGTTCCTTCGTGTAGTTAACTAAACACTGCACTCACGCGCCGCTCTATTCCTTCGTGTAGTTAACTAAACACTACGCTCACGTGCCGATCTGTTCCTTCGTGTAGTTAACTAAACACTGCACTCACCCGCTCCTGTTCCTTCGTGTAGTTAAATAAACACTACGCTCACGCGCCGATCTGTTCCTTCGTGTATAGTTAACTAAACACTACGCTCACGTGCCGATCTGTTCCTTCGTGTAGTTAACTGAACACTGCACTCACCCGCTCCTGTTCCTTCGTGTAGTTAACTGAACACTGCACTCACCCGCTCCTGTTCCTTCGTGTAGTTAACTGAACACTGCACTCAACGTGCCTGCGTCTGTTCAACCTAGCTGAAACGACAGGCAAAACTTAATTGGCCTAATCTGCAACGTTGTAGCTTCTTTATACTTTTGATTCGTAGAAGTCTGCACAAGCCTTTTGTGACAGCTACTTTATCTGTTAAGAACTAAATGCCACTATTTGGAAAAGAAGTTTAGATAGATATTGTGAGGGTGCAAAATCACTACTTTTGAAATGATCCAAAAAGGCTGGTTTATTTTTCTAAATCTGTAATAAGCAAGCAGCTATATTGAGGGTAAACTTCAGATATGCTATATGTATGGTTTGATTGTCACTCGTGAGTTCATAGTAGAACACATTTTTTAAGTCTCAACATAAATACAGAGGGATTTTTTAGGGTGCAGTCCCAATCTCGGTTGTAGGATATGCTTTGAACCATGCACGACTCATCTATAACAGTATATTATGACATATTGTCTTTGTTATAGAGGTTCCGCTTTTCGTCGCCTATAGCTCGGACAACGATTCGAGTCACGTCTTTTCAGTTCCTGATCTATATATATGATCTATATTAAATGGCGCTAGAAATTGCTTACAATTACAATTCTGTATATATTATGCTTTCAGTTCGCATTTCAGACTAAAATCATCCATTTTTAAACGTGAAAATCATCTTTAACAGGTTTACCGATTCACGACATAATTGAAACAAGTGTCTTTGAGTGTTTTTTCATGCTAAACTTGCATCTATTGCCTCAATTGTGGAATTCAATCAGTAAAATATGCCTGATATGCTAATTCCTTGTAATGTAAATTAGGGCTGAAAACGGTTAAGAATACAAAAATTTCGACACAATTGGTTCATGTTCGTCGTCGCAGATTCCTTACGCCTGAAACTGATATTCGCCTGAATTTATTTTTTCAAACGGCTGCGGGTTTCGAACTCCCAACTGCTGCTCCAATCTTGGTGACCTTAACCACTCGGCCACAAAGAGCTTATATATGTCAACAGAACAGTTCATTCTAGCGCAACTGTTCCTTCGAGACGTGAACAGAACACTCCATTCAACGCAACTGTTCTTTGGTGACGTGAACAGAACACTTCATTCAACGCAACTGTTCTTTCGATCGTGACGTGAACAGAACACTTCAATCAACCGCAATTGTTCATTCGTGATGCGACTTGATAACTTAAGAAAACCGTATCTGTTCTTTCGTGACGTGAACAGAACACCTCATTCAACCGCAACTGTTCCTTCGAGACGTGAACAGCACACCTCATTCAACCGCAACTGTTCATTCGTGACGTGAACAGAACACCTCAGTCAAACGCAACTGTTCCTTCGAGACGTGAACAGAATACCTGATTCAACCGCAACTGTTCCTTCGAGACGTGAACAGTACACTTCATTCAACGCAACTGTTCTTTCGTGACGTGAACAGAACACTGAATTCAACCACGGTAACTGCTCCTGTATAAATTAAACTAAAAACCTTTTTTCCCACGTGTTTGTTCCAGTGTACAAGATTTTTTTTAATCTACGGAAATTTAACATAAGATTCAATTATGGAATGAATACAACTGAAACAAATTCGAGTCATCTTTCATCTTCTAACAATTTGGTTTAGCTATATTCTTATTTAAATTTAGACGGCAATAGCAATGAGGGCAGAGAAAATAAATGCAATCATTTATTCGAATGATATAGTGGCAATCCTGACGATTAAAAAATGCACGTGGAAAAATGTCAAAAGTCGCTCCCACTACTTCCTGAATTGAAAAAAGATGTACTTCATAAATTTTCAGCCAAAAATGAAAGGCCATGAACTTTTCATTGATATCCTTTAGTAAAGTTTAGCAAATATGTTCAATATGTCAATTGGTTGAATTTCGATAAGAGTATTTTGGTTATATGAGCAATGAAAATATCTATGCATTTTCTCCTTAAGAGTTTTCGTTATTCGTGTCATCAGTGAGGCTGATTTATGTTTGAGAAATTCCGTCTGGAAGTTACATTTCGTTATGGAGGATTAAGAAGCCCAATTATTGATATTTTATATAGTTTTTAGTAGTTTAGTTTTAGTTTTTAGGCCAGTTTCATTTGATTTTTTCCTAGCCTGCTGCACCATAAGACGATCATGTGCCAGCTTGGCATGTAAGGCACGCGCGGTTAGATGCTCCCTAGGTTGCCCGAAACTGAAAAAAATAAGGGCTAAATGGGAAGGCGGAGCGAGTTCTCAGTTCTCTATTGGCTGAGAGTCGTGAATTTGAGCTCCGCCTAGCATCCTGCCACCTCGCCACACAAGTGGATAAAGGCAGGGCACGGTACTGAAGAAGTCCATTCCAGCTTCTGAAACCAAGTTAGCTACTTGCTTCACAAGCAGACCAGAAAACCTCCGTGGACGTCGAAAGACTCATTGGTGTTCAAGTGATGTGATTTTGCCAAGTGATGGTCGTGTAAAACAGATTCAACTTCAGTGAAATTTTACGATTAATCACATATTTTGTTTTACCAAACATCCTAGGAGCTTTTGCTCTTGGGTATAACTGATTTCATCAATTTTTCTGCATCTCGAATACAAAACTGCATTTTCAACAAAAGACATTTTTGTGCATCGAACAAAATTTGCTGAGTGCTGCTACAACTGGAACCATCCTAACACTTGCTACAATTGAAAATATATTGAAATGGAAACGCAAGCGCCGTTCCCCTCTTACAATTTGCTGAATCAAGCAGCTACCCGCGGACCTCTCATGGACCCCTCACTCTATCACCATCAGCTGCACAGTTTTCACCAGTACCCTCACCATCAGCCCCTGGGTCCTACACCCAGTCCCCCTGGATCTGTGAGCCCCCCTCCGAGTCCTTATACTTCAGCCAACACTTCGGGGCCACTCAGCGAGAGACAATTACGTGAGTATTATCATAATATATGTAATTTCTAATTTGTAGCTATAAAATAAAGTTCTTCATTCTTATTCCAGCAATTATACTTATAAATTGAAGATTACGCTTTAATGTAATTAAAGCTCGGCTCGTGTTCATGTAAAAACTGTAATCTGTGATTCTGAATCATGAATATATACCCCCAAACCATTCTCCGTTGAAACGCGCGATCAAACCCGGCCTTTCTAGCCCAAGAAGACATCATACTTTAAGTCCTGTTATTTTTTCACATTTTTTTGTCATTCCGATTAAGAATTATTTTATAAAATCAAATAGCTAATTTCAGGCAAACATTCGTTACATAAATTTAAATGATTCAAATTTAAAGAATTGACCTCCAGCCTGTTAGTTAATGCGGTAATTGCATGCACATAAATATCAATTTGATTAATACGAAATTAAATTTTTCTTTTAGCAGAGACTGAAATGCGAGTTTTTTATAGAATTTCTTTTTAGGGTGATGATTATCTTTCGATTACTAGAATTATCGCTCAATTCAATTTAGAATTTAACTTGAAGGTAAAAGTTAAATATTTAGAGAAAATATATTTTCAGAAAATTGCAATTAAGTTACGAATTCGAATAATTTGTATTTGAACTTTGTACCATAATAATATTCGAGACAAAAACAAAGATGACGTCGGTTCTCCAAATTTAACTATGCAATATTCCAACCTAACAAATAGCAAATGAATATGTTGATATAAGAGACTAAATATACGATATTTTTGTTTCCTATAATTTGTATTTGACTAAGTTTGGCTATTTCATACTGTCAGTAAAACAAAAACAAAAAAATCTGTAAAGAGTCTCAAAAATTGAATTAACAATCGACCAATCTGTCTTTTCTATTTCAGTAGTATATGGAAACTTTGAAAGATGAAAAGGTTTGACTTTTAGCTTTTTTGGTGGGGAGCAGAATTACATGAGGGCAAAATTTTTGCGACTTCATGCAGATTGTTGCTTTTTTGTTACTAGTTTCAGGTTTCGTGTCCGCAAAACCGTTCATTATAAGAGCCTATATCATCGGCAAAATTGACTGTTGCCTACTCTTGTACTATACATGTACACGAAATATGTTGTTTTAAAATGCTTTTCTGCTCAACAGATCCTGTGAGGCGAAGTAGCGGGGAGCCTACGGAATGTCCTTCTTCCTCCATCACAGCCACACCTGAAGCCTCTCCCACTGTATCAAATAACATCAAAGATGTCAATACTAAAGGAAGGAATACGGATACTCAGTCTGCAAATTCAAATGTCAATTCAGCGTGTAATAATAACTATAGTAATAGGGTAACTAACAGCAACAATGAGAAGGGAAAGAGTTTTTCTCAAAACAGTGAATCTTCAGAAGTGCATTCGAATCCGAACGAAATTCAGTCACCAACATCACAAGCCACGTCCCCCGCAGCATCAACGCAGTCAAACAACAACAATCAGTCCGTGCCTGATGTGCGGCGCTACAGGACGGCTTTCACTAAGGAACAAATTGCAATTCTTGAGAATGAGTTCCTCAAAGAAAATTATGTGAGCCGCCCCAGACGATGCGAACTCGCGAGAGAATTGAATCTGCAAGAAGCCACAATCAAAGTCTGGTTCCAAAACCGACGCATGAAAGACAAACGTCAGAGGATGGCGGTGCAATTTACATATCCCGACCCCATCACTGCATACATCTTACACTGCGCTACCTCGAACTCTGCTGTACCCTTCCCGGCACCAGCGTTTCCTCATGCAGTTCCATTTTATCAGAGATTTTCTCCGTACCACATCGGGCGGCCGATGCAACTAATGCAGCCTGCATATGCGCCCGAGACCGCACTACCCGCTCTTGCAAGACCGATTCCGCAGCCTGCCACAGCTCTCAGTCATGATAACCTAGAGTATTTCTTATCTCAACACAGACAAACCTCACCAGTTCACGTCAAAGCCACTAGCCCCGCAATCAGCGTTTCATCGAGTCCTCCTCCCACTACACCGTCATCAAGTCCAATGCATCACAAGATTTTCAAGCCTTATATGGATATCAAGACTGCGTAAAATTTGTGTGGGGCTCCACGGCAGATGATTCATTTCAAAACTGAGGTCTTTACAGTCGTACCAAGAATTGTTCGGATATTACACCGGCTGACACTACTCCTCAAGCAGTTATCCAATCATTTGCTCGTGATAATTCATATTTTACAGGCATGCAAGCATTTACTTATAGCAAAGCCTGCTGGTCATTCGAGTAACAAACGCTGAAAATGTATGTTACTCCTAGTCAAATCTTGTATAAAATCCTCATAAAATTATTACTCATGAATCAATCGAGCACTATTTATCTGTAGAAATTCGCTTGTACATAATTATAGAAATATACTTCACGAGTTATACTTATGAAGTAGCTCTACCATCGCTAGTAGCGTACTTTATTCTACTAAGTAACCATTACTACATGTGAATTCATATGCTTAGTCAGGTGTTTGTTATCTCTTCAACGCACTCATGCAAATGATCTACTTCACATGATGCCCTAATATATGAAAAATTAATTGAAAAGAACAATCGAACATTGTTAATATCTTCGTTGTTTGGTCTGCTGATTGTAAATTGTATGTCATCTGATCAGTATGGTCTCAGATAATTGTCGATAAGTGAAGTGTATAGGAGATTAGATCATTCATTAGATGAGCGTTCTTAATTCTTCTGGTTCTGTCTGTGTAAAATATTTTCCAGCCTCTACATAAGTTCATAAAGTGATGCCGTTATTATAGTACACTACGTATATACGAGTAGCGTTACGTACGTTATAGTACGAGTGGACGTGAAACTTTCGCTTCTTACAATAGCATTGTGGGAAATTTTACATTGTAAATATAACATGCATGCTAAAAATTGTCAGAAAACTGAATGTTTGGGATACTTATCTGAATATTTTATTTGCTATCACCATTTTCTCGGTATCCCTTTAAGAGATGAGATATGTTTTCTGTGAATATTATAATTTTCTACGATTGGATAGGCCTATTTTGTTCTCCAGACTTCGATGAAAATAATTTTAGAACAGTGTAAATTGAACTTCTGTCACATTTTCTCCGAAGGGGCTAGAACTTTCTGGATAAAATTTTCGTCAACTGTTACTATCGTAAAAAAATAAAATAAAACTTTTTATACATGTTTGAATTTTCATTTTATTTTTTGTAATGAAGTTGAAAATGAAAATGTATTCCGACGCTTAATATAATTCGCCCTGTACAATGATAAAACTTCATATCAAATAATTGCTGAAACAGATCTCCAGCGTATGACATTAAGTGAAATGATTATCCTCAAATGAGCTCTTGTAACTGGTCTTGCCTATGCACTAGAAAAATTGCGGTCCAAGCGAAAAATAAAACTACCAGTTACAGTTGTCGACGCACCGAGTTGCAAAAATTGCTTCCACTTCAATACTCCAAGACTGACGGGATATTTTCATATTCGCAACAAATCTAGGCTAACCCCAATTTTTTGAACTTAGATAAGTCCAAAAATTGAGTACGTATAATTAAAGAATAACCATTTATTTGTTTAAAGGAAATATGATCGGACAAAATTCGATGCCGCAATGAGTTATATTTTATTATTCAGATCCAGTTAAGTTGCAGTTTCTAAGTTCACGTTTAAAATTCACTTTGTTGAATTTCGTGAACTTAGTTGTTGAATTTCGTGAACTTTGTTGAATTTCATGAACTTGAAACTTTGTTGTCAGAGTTGAATTTCACGCGAAGGACAGTGAGGTATCCATTTACGATATAAAAGTAAGATTTGATAGTAGCCTATACTTTCGTTTCCTGAGTTCCACGTTTTAGCTGCGTACATTTTTTTCCTGAAATAATTAGGCCCATGCAAGTTATTCATTTATGCAAGTTTGATTGAAGACCAGAGAACGCTGTTTCATCTTCAAACGCCAGCACAAAATTTCGTTCAAATATTATAAAAAAAAACAGGAAAATTTTTAGTATTTTTTCTCTGTATGTGTCCTGTAACAAATGTATATTTTTTTGTTTTCTTCCTACTGACAATAAATGTACTAAAATGTTTGTCGATATTTTCGCTCCACCTTCCTCAATTAGTGTTCTTGTTCATAGCTGAGTTTTATAGGAATAATTAAAATTTCATCTCGATCGAAAACCCTTCTCTAGAGAAAAAATATTCACATATTCTAGACTCTTTTCATCGAATATTTAATTTGATGATATTCTGATGATTGCATCAGTAATGAACATGCATGGCAACATTATTATTTAAAATTAAAACAATGAAAGATTCAAATTAAACTAGATTGGCCGGTTTAACCGTTTTATTCGTATATGCATTGCGCTTTATTGGGATACATCATTTAATCAAAAGTTTGCTTGACAAACTTGCAATAATTTGATGATAAAATCAAATGGAGTCGTAAACAGAAATTACAGCTAGTGTAGAAATAGTTTATGATGAAAAGACTCGTAATAATCGGCATGAATTTCACGATCTCGACCCCATCCATTAATTTGCAATGTAATCTGTTTTTCGATATCAAGAAAGATATATGTTACGTATATTCGTATGTCGAAGGATTGAAAACACGATTTTTCGTTTTCCTTTTCTTTATGAAATCGGTTGCTGCAAGCAAACAATATACAAAGTAAAAAATGGTTACATAAAATTAGTATTGCACATAAGGTACGATCAAGAGGTAAAATAATTTATTTCGAACATATACATGTATTTAACACGATAAAAGTCAAATATACACGTTACACGGATCTTCAGAATTAAAACACACGTACCAAACATTTCCTTCTTTATACAGTTTAGAGCCATCACCGCAACTGAAATTCTAGATGCACCGAATAAAGTAAAATGTATGTGACACGCATGCATCAGGCGCACGAAATGTCCAAGAGAAGTGCAGTTGAGGATCAAGAATTTAACAATATATATAGTGAATGAAATTTATTTTTCGACATTTTTCACCATGACTACTTGCGCCGGTCTGCTAAACAATAATCTAGTAATATGAATATTAGAACCCAATAGAAAAATATTTCGTCGACGTCTTGCAAATTTTTACATCCTGCATGGTTTCGACACTCCGCTACTCATTTTACGAAGTAATTACTTTTTTTTTCATATTTTATTAAGATTAAGTCTATCCTGATGTAAGGTTCAAGTTAAGGACGACTCCAATTTGATTCGATAAATTTCCGCCCCCGACTGCCACCTAACCTCAACAAAGGAGAAATGAAAGCCAGATAAACTAGTATCTATTAACCCGAGACAACTACAATAATGACTAACGCAACACTCAACTATTTAACAATTTATAACATGGAACAGATAACTACGAATAATAGGCACACGGAACTGAAAATATGGGTAACTTTATAAAGAAACAATATGCTGAAGGCACAATAACCTTAGGACGCAATATGCTGAAGGCAAAACGCTGATGACACTATGCTGAAGGCAATACACAGATGACACTATATGCTGAAGGCAATACACAGATGACACTATATGCTGATATCGTGGAGAGGCGCGGCGATCCATCGTGGAGAGGCGGCGATCCATCGTGGAGAGGCGGCGATGTATCGTTGAGAGGCGGCGATCCATCGTGGAGAGCGGCGATCTATCGTGGAAGGCGGCGATCCATCGTGAAGGCGGCGATCCATCGTGAAGGCGGCGATCCATCGTGGAAGGCGGCGATCCATCGTGAAGGCGGCGATCCATCCTGGCCTGGGAACAAATACCGAAACAAATACCGATTCATCCGAAATCGTTCATCCGAAACAAATACCGATAGCCTAATAATGTCTTCATGCATCGTGTAATTAGCAGGTATAGCACTGATGAAAAGGTTGCATGCATAAAGGATTAAGGTTGAATTCTGATAAAAGGGACGACGCCTACATCTGGCTTCCAACGTTGGCCATTCCAAGTCATGAAGAATATGTTTCACAAACTGGAACTTTGACGGAAACGTCAAACGTCATCCACCATGCTGTTCTGCGTTATACTTTTTTAGAGAATGATATCTTCTGCAGTCTGAAGATTCCAGCGTTATCCCAGTTTACGGCCGGAGGACTGTGCAATTTGTATTAAACCGACTTGATGCATGGTTTTGCAGGATATCCTGGCGTTTCGCCTGATGGAGCCATGAGTTAAGTTTGCGTCGATGGTTGTGTTGGAAATGCGTGTGAGGTCCCCATTTTTTTAGCGCATTTTCTCATTTATGGAAAAAAAATGCGCTATTGTGCTCGTCATGTCACTTAGTCCGTGACTTCATGGACGGACGGACGAGAAAATGCGCTCTCTGTCACTCACTGCAGTGAGTACTGATCTCATTTTTGTTCTTTGGGAGTGTGACGGCAATTGACACTTCATCCGAGTCTGTATTCGACCCGCAGTCTGCAGCAATATATGAGTCTCCCGGCCATTCTATTACACGGACAAAATTATTATAGCATCATTAAATGCCACACATGAAGGGTCTGTTTCACTAAAATGAAAAAAATATGAATTAGACATAAATCGATTTATTAACAAAATATATAAAGCTTGATTATTTAAAAAATAATATTCTAATAAACATCAGTCATTGCGGCATGAATTATATTAAAAATGGCAATATTTTCAGACTTAAAATCTATTTTACACGTATTGACAATTGCTTTCCCAGGAATTCACGCCGAGAGGAGATGGTAAAACTTAGATCTGATCGAATATTTATAGGAACGACGTATATACGTATACGCTGAGAAATAGCGAATATATTTAATAAAAACAAGCAATTCTATATTTTATGAGCATCCCATAGTTTTTGATAGATTTCTTCATAATCGGCAGCGTGATGTAATCAAAGCTTTTAAAATTTCTGTAGTTATTACCTACCATTCTTATTCCAATAAATCACACAATTAATGCTTATATATGTTGGTTTGCCGAGCCTTTCTCTTCTGTAATTTTCTAGAAATTTCCTAGAAGTTTAGATCAAGGCTCTGGGTTGACCTCTGTTCTGTACAGCATGTTCCTTCATGCATCTTATAGAATGGCTCGATTTTTCCACGTGTATTTATTTCTTTTAGAAATGAAGAAATCTTTAGCCAAGGCGCATGTTTGCTATACAGCAGGCGGACGGAGCAGTTGTTTGTTATATACCTCAGCATATATTTCATGTGTATGTATAGAGAAAGGAGTCAACTTTTACCGTAGTGAACTGAAAATTAATACAACCGCCCAATTTTCCTTTTCTTGATAAATTTAGCGCGGAGATAATTCCTCACCTGCTGAACGACATGAGTAAATGATGCCGTCAGAACCACGTAATACATATAAATGAATCGAATCCATCAGTGCAAGCCACACGCATTTCTCTCGCGATTTACAAGGGTCTAATGTGTGGACTCAATAAATCTGACTTACAAGGGTCTGATGTGTGGACTCAATAAATCTGACTTACAAAGGTCTGATGTGTGAACTTGAAAATCTGATTTACAAGGGTCTGATGCTGTCTCTTATACACATCTAGATGTGTATAAGAGACAGGGTCTGATGTGTGGACTCAATAAATCTGACTTTCAAGGGCCTGATGTGTGGACTTGAAATTTTGACTTACAAGGGTCTGATGTGCGGTCTCTGACTTACAATGGGTCTGATTTATTTACTTGAAACAATGACTTCAAGTTATCGGATGATTTACTTGAAAAAAAATACCTTTCACGTCTCTGATTTGTGAACATGGATGAGAATTCCAAATTAGAGATGAATAACTTTGGACGAGGCGAGGACTTATGAAAAATTTTAATTGCCTGCGCCTTATGAGTTGCCGCTGTCTCCGTCCGGATCTTCATTTTGCATGCAAATATTTGTGATGCAAGGCACTCATAAAATCTACTGGCCGAACGGGTAATGAAATCCTTGAATTTTATGTATAAGGAATCGATAGCAATTAATGGTTTCAAATTATTGTACTAATCAATAAGGTGCACACCATTTCATGGCTCAATTTGTCAGTCAATAATAAGGGTAATCTAGCTAGCTGGATGATATACAGTATATGTATGGACGCCTGCTTTCAACGCGGAGGCCAGACACCTCATCATGTAGGTTAGGTTAGACCAAATTGATGAATAATGAAATGCCCCAATAATAAATTGCTAGAGACGAAATATGTCGAACGATGAGATAGATGTCAGGGAACCTTTAAAATCTCGGATTAAGAATAGCGTCAACTCTACGGGCAAATCACCCAGTGTTTCGTACCTCCAACGTGAGGTCCTCAATCAGATTGCTTCTGTGACTCTGCGAAAATTATGAGCTTCGGATTCCATTTTCTTTTTAGCTATTTATGGGAGTATGTGTGTTTGTTTGAAGCCTGGTATCGTAAATATTTATTGGATACCCGTGCGCATATCCAATATATTTTTCATTCTAGATATTACCTGGATCTGGCATTTATACCTTATAGTAGAAGAGTTAAAAGATATCCAAAAACCGGGAAATGGCGGCTGGATCAAATAATTAAATTACTTTTTAAATTGTTGAATGTATATTAGTTTTAGAAGACGGAAAATCTCTCGCGTTTAAAATCGGCAGCCAAATCGAGGGACAATATCATACAGGGAAGTAACAAAGATTTGTAATTTTCATTTTATTTTTGAACACTGATGGCATAGACATTTCAAATTTCCATATAATTTTTACTCTGGCAAAATTGAATTTCCGAAAACGTAACAATTGATATTTTCGTCAAATATGTACATTTGATTCCATTGTATAACGGGAGTGAAAACGTCTCAACGTTCGCACAATTAAGCGTTCCTTGAATTCTCAGCGTGTAGTGCGAGAATTTTTATTATAGATGGAATTAGCGATTGTACTAGTCAGTGCGGACATGAAGTATGATAGAGCAGATATATATTCTCTGCGATAATTCATCACAAACGTGACGGTAATAATCCGCATCTTAGGAATTTAGTTGCCATAAATAAAACTCTGATTCCTCGCAATCATTGAAATAAGTATTACGAAAGATTTGAGCTTGAATAGAGAACTAGAATAGTTGACAAAATAATGGATCATTGTACAATGAAAACGGAAAAAATCTGATAAAATGAATATGAGAAAGCTAGAACATTGAATTATAGGTAGAAAGCTAGACCAATATGGCTGTAGTCAGAAAGCTATTTCAATGACTGCGATCGTTAATATTTTTAGATTAAGATTGCATTTAAGATTAAGGTTGCAATCACGCTTCAATGTAAAACGTGGTGTCATCTGCTGCTTCAGAAAAAAACACAAATATTATTTCCTTTGCACAATTACTACCATATATTCATCAATATTTTCGTATATCTAAAGGTATGTATATACATGATTGCAGTTTTCGAAACACCACACATCCTGCACGTTAAAAATATTTCTTAATCATTTTCAGCCGGCAGTCATTCTCCTATCTATTCAAACATAAAAATTATCTGAGAAGGAGGACTTCTCTTCATTGTTCAATTTTGCTGCGGGTGGGCAAAGTGTGAGTGCGGACTGGCAGGTCTCACGCGGCCGATTGAGTCGCACCCACGCGGCCAGTTTACCGCACAATTAGCGCAGCATGGAAGCCTACGGCCGGCGATACGAGGCTCCCAGCCATCAATGACTTCTCGATAAAAGGAAGAGTTTCTGCCACTGACACAGAGCATTGCACTCATTTGCTGCTCAATGCCGTCTTTGTGTGTAGGGGCTTCCTTCACAGGCCTGTGGTGTGCAGCGCTATACAGCTGCCCCTACTCCGTGTGAAACACAAACTTAAACTAGCGTTCACTTTTGTTTCACTTCATAATTGCCTGCATGGCAATGTGTGGGTGGGAACCCTGAGCGATATTCCTGTGATTGCTTCTAATTTGGAGAAGAATGTTATGGGTTTATTTTCCCTATATTCAATATCTAAACTATCGGATTTTTCCAGCCTTTAAGAATGTTTTCTAAGTAACTTTCTGCATCCAATTATATATGTACTAATGTCTGCCAAATTTTCAATATTCAATGCCTCTCATAACTTGAAAATGAATGTTACCGCATCCGATACTTAGTTTATTTAAGCTGCTTCCTGAAACCAGCCTTATGACCTACAAACGTCGTCCAAAAAATTGCTCGACTAGCTGAAAATTTTAATCAAATGCTCTGGCAATTGGTCTTTAATCGATTTCGTATAAACCTATATATTCTCTACATGCACAACGCAGCAGCGACATCATGCCGGTAGTTTGTTTTCAAGTCTTGCATTTTTCACGTAATTTCAAGTTTGCGTAACTCATTTACAAACATATCCTGCTATTATTGGCTTAGAAAGTACACTGTAATATTGGGAAAGAGTTTGAGCCCAAAATAATACTGTAAGAAAAGTTCTTTAAAATTGAAATATGTGTGTCAGTTTCTTTATTGACGGGGTACAAGATGCAGAGGAGAAGGCTATTGAAAGGTTTTTCCAGTAATGGTTTGTATTTAATTTTTTATTTTTATTTTTCTTGTTGACGAATCAGTGAACAATAAATCCATCACTGTTTTTTAAGCAATCAGCGCAAAGATATTAAGTTATTTCCAAAGCATGTTAATGTAATTTTGTCTTCTTTTCCAGCAAATCAATTAAGTCGCGTTAGCGGAATTGAGCCATACCATCTCATTTATTGTACTAATGGAATAATCGTAAAATGTAAATCGTGCTGACGAGTACGTTACCTATTCTTTTAAGACAAAATGTGCATGGACCTCAAGAACAACTGTGCTAAGTAACTTTCCTTTTTACCGCTTAGCTGACGCGCTCTTGACAGAATTTACACCTGCGTACGTTTCATTAGTATCGTATGTCAGCTGCATGAACTGCATCTACAATGTTTAGAAGACTTTGAATATTACTGATTTCATGTCCTGCATCATTTGTTCATTTATTATACTGTGATAGTGTTTGCACAAATCAGTCAATTAGCATGTGAAAATCCGTATTCTAATTACTGTCCTCCACGAACTAAAGCATCGAAATTTTTTTTCGCCATGAGCTTGTATGCTCTAAGGTTTTATACCGTGAGTTCCAAGCGTTTGCCATCTGTCTCTTCCATTGAGTATTCGTTTCTAGTGTAGGCGTCAACTCAGTGAATCCAGTTTAGATTGCGCGCAGTTATTGGAAGAATTGACTGAATTATTTTAGCTCCTCACTGCCATGACGATAATTATCTATTTTTCGTAAAAAACATATAAAATAAATAGCTAAAACATTGGTAGTGAATAGTTCTTTGTAAGTTATGAAAATCATCGGGGTTTTCTTAACCAATACATGAAGATCAGACATTTTTCTCAAAATAGTGAGTTATTAAGATGCAGATTTTTAAAATTTAAGATCATCGAGCTCTGTTGATATACATACATAAGAGTTTATTTTATAATTTATAATTTCCTTAGCTGCAGACATAGAATTAATTCTAAATAGTAAATTTAAGAAGCTTGGGATGCCGTGGTGGCGTCCATAGTGGTTGTGCCCATCGTGGTGGTGCCCATCGTGGTGGTGCCCATCGTGGTGGTGCCCATCGTGGTGGTGCCCATCGTGGTGGTGCCCCGTGGTAGTGCCCATCGTGGAGGTGCCCATCGTGGTGGTGTCCTTCGAGGTGGTGCCCATCGTGGTGGTGCCCACCATAGATCGTGGTGGTGTTCATATATTTTACATCATTAAACCGCCCCCCCTTTCACAGATCTGAGTTATGTACATGAGGTTGCTCTGACAATTTAGCGTGAGTAGGCCAGCAGTATCCATTATCTAAAGCGATGCTTCCAACGTCACTTGAGCTAAGTATCTGTGACTTATGAAGAGCGGTCATAACAACAAACAGACGTTGTTGTTGAGCGGCTCTGTCAGTGTACAACTCATGCCTCTAAAGTGCTCCGCTGAACAAGCATTCACTCCACACCATCCCTGAACAATTTTTATTGCCCACAAAAAAAAATATATTATTTAATATTTTTCAAGCCTGTACAAACTTCATTTATCCGTCAATATTATTTTGAATTAGTTTTTTAAGATTGGCATAAAAAGCAGAGTCAGCATGGAGCCATGGGCATAGACTCTCTGATTTAAAATCAAGTCTACACCTTCTAACTTCACTTACTGGTAATAGCCTATAGGATTGTACTGCCATCCACGGTCAAGCAGCTAAAGATTTTTATATTATATATAAATTTCGTGGAGATTGGGTTGGGTTATAACTGTTGGGTTATAACGGATTGATTGTGTTGAATTAATTAAATTCCACTTATAATCGCGTAGCATGAACTCAAAAGCCTCAATAATAACAATTACTCCGTTTACATCCGAAGCTTCTTAAGTTTTAAATTGATACCATCTAAAACTAATTTTATGTCTGCTGCTAAGACAATTGTAAAACAAACTCTGATGTAAATTAACAGAACTCGACGTTCATAAAATTAGCATACGATGGATGGGGTAGTCGCTCGACATACTTGGGTTGTTTTAGGCTAGCTATCACAACATTTACATTGAGCGGTCACAAGTCAATTAGGGACAAAAGCTCGTATAAACATTTAGGGCAAGAATCGATCTCGTATAGAGATGCTGCCAGCCTGATGATGAAGCATTTGATTACAAAATAAAAATATTCTTAATGAAATTTATCTCAACAATTTTTCAATTACGAGTAGATGGCGATATTTTTCAATGAAGTTGATGCCACTAGTATACAAAATTTATTTGAGAGCTACCTTTAATTCGTCACGCTCGTCCTTAAGCCCCCATCTCGCGGAGGATGTTTTTTTAACGTAAACAAATTTGGGAGATTTTCCGGTTCAACGGGTACTTAAAAAGATAAACATTTTGTTTTTTAAATAACCCTGGTCTTCTTGAGCCTTCCTTTTGATTGCCCACTTAGCTGATTTTCATCAGATGGCTTCTAAAAAACTCGTCGTCGTTAGGTTATCTCTTTGCTTCTGCTGAAAAAGTGTCTGTGTATTTGAAATAAGAGGCTAATTGAGAATGAGGCTTAGAATTCCAGGAATATGTCAATAAACCATACGAACGATTAGTTCTAGCAAGACATCAATCATAATTTACTTACTAAAATGATAATTATATTCTTTTTAAAGTAATAACACGATGAAAAGCTTCCAGTATAAAGTTAAATACTTAATGTAACCATGTCACTTAATCGGATAAAAACGAAGCTCGTTTATGATTACAACCTATATTAATATATACTCAATGTCTAACTGACCGAGTGATGGCAGATCAATTGTATATAATTATTAATTTAATCTGGATTTCTAGCATCGTCTGACATCTTTTGTCGTTTACTCACATTTTTAGACTCATTATGATTATGTTCAAAATTCATCATGCGCAGACAAAAGTTTTCATTAATTTGGACTGCAAGAGAAGTTGCATTACATTTTACTGACTTTTCACAGTAATGAAACAAAGAAAGTATAATTTCTCAGATCGATTAAGTACAAATATGCCCCCTATAAAACATCAAAATTACCACATAACCCTCTCCCCTAAATATCATATGTATATACTGCATTATATTCATGTCTCCTGAACATCTAATTATATAGTGCAATATATAACGTCTCTCCTATATAATACTAGTAGTGCACAAATATCTAATGCTAACATCAGAAGAATATAGTGCATGAATTTCTCCTCCATATCTTGGATTGTTACCTCTGCTGTCCTGCGTTAATAAAAAAATACTACAACTATTTTGCTTAATAATGAAGCCTAATTTTGAAGAAAGATAAACCAAAAACTCATTCATGAATAAATAATTATAATAAGTAATACCATTCTTTGCGTTTACCGAACACTACACATGAGATGAAATGTTGTCTACACATTTGACATTTCACACATTTGTGAAACGGAAGTCGTTTCGGGAGTGTAGCATGGAAGACAATTATACTCAATTTCACACTCACGTATTTTTTCACACGCACGTATTTTCCCGCCAAAAGCTTCCCGAAATATATTTTTGAAAACTATCTCCATCTTGAATAGATGGTATACCGATGTCTTATTGACCGTGTAAATCCAATTTGTTTGGCGGTAAACTTGATTATCCACGTAAACAGTAGACAACAATCGTCAGAAGCGTAACCGGCATACGTGTTAGCTCTAATTTACCACGGTGGTTTGGATTGAACGATAAAAAATTCAGCTTACAATGTTCATCGGTACGTTTCCCGATTCAAATTCTCCTATAGACTTCAAGGAATCGTGAGTTTACATAAATCATCAAATAAAAGTGGATACTTCATTGATTTTCGACAATGACTACCATATTTGTTCAACATGTTTGCCTCATGAAATGAAACTTTACCCTTTGATGCTCAACTTTAAATATTCCTTATGAAATCGAAAATATCCTACAGAACATATCTGTTTTTTAATTCAAATTTGTATCAGGTAAAATTTCACGCAGCCATAAGAAGCGTGAGAAATTGACTGGCAGACATCCAATGACACGCCTAATCGATTATACAAAATTGTCTCTGTGAGCCTCAGTGCCAGGTATCTGATATGCCACAGGAGATGGACGATAAAATCGTTACAATGCCTTCTTCGACAGATCGACTCAACGTCGCACCCCGTAAAAACCTCAGATCAAGTCAGCATTTTCCTGCAGACAATAGGTATTGGAAGGGGGTTCAGGAGGGGGGTGGATCTCGGGGTTTTATAGTTTTATTGGTGTTAACCGCACAAGGGACGACAGTAGCACTCTGATGATAGCCCTCGTCTCAATCAACCAAAACGAATTATGAATTCTGACTCTTTCTTGAAATAAAATGGCATCACAGAGCCATCACAAGGTGGCGTGTTTGCTTTCTTCGAAGCAACAGCCAAAAGGATTATTATAATACGGCACAGAAAGGTTCGAAAGCCGACCGCACCACATGTAACTAAACAATTGAAGGAAGGCTTTATTTTAGTCAATGTAATGAGCAATTGAACGTATAGATCAGTTCAATTCTTCCTGGCTTATTGTTCAAGTTCCTTGGCCCGAATAGCTTGATATATTGAACGCTCTTTATTTTATGATTACACATATAGTAATATGAGCATGAATTGTGATGATTGAAAATTACATTGTTGGTTCGCATTAATTTGCTATATTTATCTAGCGCCCGAGACACATCGACCCCAGACGTCTGTGTGTACGACAGACGATCAAAATTTGAAGCGGTTATTTTGCGTATCATATGTATGGTATTCGCGAGCGTTATAGACTAAGCTGTCGTGTAGCGAGTACCCACATTTTTGTACGTTATATTTATTAGTATTATTATGTCGTTATAACTTGATTTGACTTGACTTGAAAAGTGATTGAGGTCTCGTATAGAGGCCTGCTCATCGCTTCTGTTCGTTGCGCAATGCTTGAGGTGGCGTTTAAAGATTTTTAATTCACATTCTGGCATGATGTCGAATAGACTGCCGGCATGTCATTCCAAAGAAAGTCAACACAACGTCTGAATTAGTTTACTGCATGATGGTACCGTTACTACTGGGTCCGACAAACTGTTCCATGAGTTGACCATGCGTTCCGAGAAAAAATATGCTCTAAAGTCTAGTCGGTTCTGGCTTTTCTGCAGCTTCTAAGAGTTTCATCGACGATCCCTGCTTGTTGCTAGTGTGAAACACGGCCTATAGCCGCATCATAGTGTCCATGGACACTATGATGCAAATGTCTCCAGGGCGAATGTCTTACAAACATAGCAAGTCCAGTGACCTAAGTCTCTAAGGTTTACCTTTCAACGAGGAAATGAGCTTTGTTGCTCTACGCTGGACGGCCTCGATGCCAAGTGTTTTTATGATGTGGTAGCTTGCCATACGCAGTGGCCGTATCCCCTTTACCATGATCATGTAGAGTTGAACGAATTCTCTCTTAAAATTGGCCAAAGATCTGATGATTCCCAACAAGAGGTTTGCTTTCGCTGAGTTGCTGGCTACGTGCCCTTTTAAGATGGTTTCGCGTCAATCAGGACACCCAGTTCTTTTTCAGCTTCGCCCTCCGCAAGTGCTATTCTCTTTGTCTTGCTTTCTTACGTGTTGATGTAGTACATTGCTTCAGATTTTAGTTGCTTTTTTTAAAAACACAGCACAGATGAAACTTAAGGAGCCACCTGTCTGACCACTCTTGCAATAATTTTGACGTTCGTTTTCACGTTTTCTGGGAGTTTGTTTTTCGTTTGTTTTCACAACCTCTCTTTGGTTTCATCTGACCGAAATGACTATATAGCCAAGGACCTTCTCTCGGATGCCTAATCCGACACAGTATAGCCAACAGTATTCTCAGAGGCACCGAGTAAATGCCTTCTAGTAATCTATGTATGTTGCATCATTATATAGTCCCACCATCATCCAGGATGCTTGTTTAGACGTCAGGGACCTCGAGAAGCTGTGTAATGCATTATGGTGTCTGTGAACAAAGCCGTGCTGATAACTGATAACCGAATTATATTTTTTTGCGGGTGTTCCATGCAGGATTCGCTCACGCACCAACCTTTCCATTACTTTGCAGACTAGAAATCAAAATGGCCGATCTGAACTTGTTTACTGCAGATTTGCTTTCCTTTTTCAAGAATGGCGTTACCAACGCAGACTTTCACCCAAATACGGCGACGCCTACATCTTTTATTCACAGCAGCACACGAGAGAACAATGGCACAGAGCTTAAATTTGGATTCAACCATACTAACCGACATCTATCTAGCAACTAATATTCGAAGCGCGCGGTCTCGAGCTACCGCCTATACAGAAATAAGTGAGAGCGGTTGTGGGCGGGCGTCAGGCGCTGTAGCAAGCGCTTGAAACGCGCCTCACCGCCCATATCGTTGCCCCTAGTGTAAACGGGGCGTGAGATGTAATTACTTCATACTGTTTAATTCGTTGGGTTCAACTTGGAGACATTGTTCAGGAACTAACACTTCTTAATAATGTAATTGAATCTTTCAGGGCTTTGTTGCAATGTTTAAAGGAAGCGGTTAAATCAAGTGGACATGGTAAATTTCAATGAGTGTAAGGTTGTAAATTAAATTCTAGAAGGCAACAGTTGGAAACACTCGACAAGAGTGATAGACCGGACCTTAGACTAGTCGTTACCCAGCAGTTCTCCTGTGAACAACCCATTTCTAGGCATGGTTGACGATGACCCTTGCGTCTTTACTTGCTTTGGTTCGAGTCAACCTACCCTGCCTTTATTGGTAAGATGTTTCGCTTAATTAACCAAATTGAGATTAGACAATAAATAAGCTGTATCTATTTCACATTCAGTTGTTATTTAGTGAGGATATTGAGAATGAATGATTATGATTAGTTTTAATGAATGATTAGTTTCAGTCAGTTCATAAGTATTATTATTTTCATTGTGTAGGGTTGCTGCTGATCTCGTGTGGACTGGACTCAAGGTGACACTCTCCAAGCTTGTCCTTAGAGCTTTTCGTGCTTAACGATCACCACGTGGACCTACTTCTTTCCTTGAGGATCGGAGAAGCCCTGCAGACTATCTTGTTTTAGGAATTCACAGATGTTCCCTGTTGAATCTGTAGATTGAACAGCTAAGGTGTCAGATTGATTAATGTATGGCGTTATCCCTTGATGTAAACTTTGATTCGTGTTTTGTTCCATTAAATTGTTGGTGTTCCTAAATGTTTATAGTATCCGAGTCAGTGAAACGAACCCCGATGAGTACAACTTTTTCTTAGATTAGTGGCTAGACTTCATGCACAAACGCGCAGCCTCCTGAGCTCTTCTTCGACTCAGCCTATCGTAATTATGGCTAGATTGTCTTAGAAAACACGAATCTGATTTTTTGGAGAATTGAAGGTTGTTGATCTAATCCAGTGGTTCCCAAAGTGGGCGGTACCGCCCCCTTGGGGGCGGTGGAAAGATCTGGGGGCGGTGAGGAAGAAGAGGACGGTAGGGAGGCCGCAACCCGAAGTCGAAGTTCGAATGTTTGTTTGACGATTTGTACACAACACGTGCTGCACATGAATCCCAGCGATGGGTTTTTCACCCAGAACTGTTTTTAGAGCAATTTTCTCATTTATGAAAAAAAGGCGATATTGTGCTCGTCATGTCCGTCCGTCGTCTGCCTGTCACTGACTTCACGTTACCGAGTATCCATGTTACTCGGTAACGAGAAAATGCGCTCTCTGTCACTCACTGCAGTGAGTACTGATATATATTTTTTCAACCTCTCCTCGGTTTACGTCTCGGACAGATATACCCAAATTAATGCTTAATTCGATGAAACTCGGTACACGCATTCATTGGAACCTAACGGTGATGTTTAGCTTGTGAAAATTTTTTGAATTTCGCCTTCATTCGTGAGTTATATGGTGATACGGGTCAAAATTTACAGTTATCAAGGAATTTCCTCCAAACTACTGAACAGATTTGAACGAAATTTTGATTATACATCCTAACTAGCGAACGGTGATGTTTAGCCCATGAAAATTTTTTTATTTTGCTTTCGTTCACAATTTTTTTTCACTTTCATTCGTGGTTTGAACATCAATACGTTCTTAAATTCGCAGTGATCAAGAAATGTCTTATAAACTACTTGATTCGAACGAAGCTTGGCATATAATTACCTAACCTCAGCAACAGTAATGTTTAGCTCGTGACAATTTTTTTCGATTTCGCCTTCGTTTGCGAGTTATATACGGCTATACGTACTCTTGGTTAAACCGGCCGGTCGAAAGCTGGTCGTTTCTCCGTGTATCCGTGTAACTCGCGAACGAAGGCTAAAAAGAATGAAATTGTCTAGAGCTAAATATCACCGTGCTGAGGTTAGGTATTTATATACTTAGTTTCGTTCACATCTGTTCAGTAGTTTAGAAGGAATTTCTTGATCACCTCGAATTTACGCGCCAAATTGCCCGGCTATACGGGCCGAATAAATAAGTGGGAAATCACGAATGAAGGTGAAATAAAAAAACTTGCAAACAAAGGCAAAATCGAAACAATTTTCACGAGCTAAACATCACCGTTTGGTAGTTAGGACTTAGGAATGTATATTCAAAATTTCGTTTGAATCTGTCCAATATAAATTCTTTGATCACTGAGAATTTCGGCCCGTATCGCCAAATAACCCAGGAATAAAGGTGAAATTAAAAAAATCATGAGCTAATCATCATCTTTAGGTCCTAACGAATACGTGTTCCAAGTTTCATCGAGCTGCGTTCATTAGCTTGGGAAATATTCTTTGATACTCGAATTTGGAGATTGGCCGTGGGACCGGTCATGAGTCCGGCAGTAAATTTGTGCGAGACGCCCTGAGTTTCTAGTGCTGAAACAGTTAAAATATATATTGGTTTCATAAATATGTTTCTATTTGTGAAAGACTCATTTGTGTTTAACCTTTCTCTTTTAAATTGCAGCGTACTAAATATCGAGAAAGAGGCATATGTTTTTATATGTGTCTGTTGGGGGGGGGGGAGGCGCTAGAGATTAATTGGATAGCCACGGGGGCGCGAGCCTGAAAAAATCTGGGAACCACTGATCTAATCGTACTTCCTTGGTATATTTTCGGGGGTCGAGACTAAAGACTACATATTGATAAATGATAAAAATGCAGTTCGGACCCAGACTATGTCATTATTTTATTATGAATAATTAAGAATGAAGGAAGAATGATGGATTTTACGGTTTAAAGCCTCAAAAGTAAACTTATTGTGCTTATATATTCGTCGTCAATGACGCATAATTAAAAACTGCCTCCGGAGTCAGCAGCTGCTTGTGCACTCAGCTACTATTCTTCAACTCGCCACTCGTCATCAATAAAAACCGTATAATGCTGGTCAGAAATACGATTTGTAGGGTTCGATTGCCTCATAATAAGTAGAAGCTTTTTCGATCAAGCTATACAGTTATGACTAATTTTTGTTAACAAAATAGATCGTTTTTTTTTTCAGGGCCGGCGACTTATTACTGTCGCATCGCCGAAGTTAGTGTGGCTTCAACACCCGACGGTGTGACGGTGTGGACAAATTTTTCTGGAATAATTCTTGGGATTTATGTACGCGAACGCTCAACTAAGCCACTTTATCAAAATTACATTAATATTAAAGTTTTATCAATTATTTATTTACTTTATATTACTGATTTACGTGGTCAGTAATTATCGTGGTGGTGCATTTAGATTTCACATATTCTTCCGTTAACGTAATCAACGTCTTCATGCATGCATGCATATGTAATAAGGGTTGAAGAAGGTGGTAGTGGCGTGCATATGCGTTGGATCCACGTCCCGCATCCTGCATGGTAACATTGTCTTTCATCCGAAAATTTCAGCCCGTTTAATTAAAACCGCTTACAACGCTTTTCGTATTTAAAAAGTCTTCTATTGAGAACACTTTTATGTCCGTTCATCATGTCAAAGAGTTAGATGCATGTCAGAAAGCATCTAAACTTGCTGAACCCCAAATAAAATCGGCCTAAATCGCTTGAAAAATATTAAGCATCGTTGTCGCGTCAAGATGAGCAATGATTCATCTGGCAACGCATCTCATCATTTATGCGTTGGTGAGCTTGTCAAGTAACGACTCCATTCACAGCTGTTACTTTTCGAACTCGCCATCCTAACGACAGATACTGAATTCTGATGAAGGTTTAATAAAATGTTTTGGTTTAATAATGAAGGAGGCTTGAAATATTTACCTACAACGTAAAATAAATAATTTGATAAACATGACTCATAAAGAACAAATAAATAAATAATAAAATAATATTTTTCAGCACTTTCTGATGTCACCAGTAGACAAAAGCTAATATTTTCGATTGTAAAATTGAGTCAAAAAACGCCGTCAATTTTCGTTATCTGATGCATTTTATTCACGGTGCTTTGTAATTTCAGATAAGGCTGGTGCTCAAGTTGGTGTTGCATGTATGAAGAGATCCACCGCAGTCGCTAACCGTCCCAATGTTGGAAGGAGTGTCTTGTAGGTGCTGTGTTCAACCCACGAACATGTTGGGCGCAGATGAAGTAAACATAATTTATGCGACGAGGTTATTATTTATAATAATAATATTTGAAACTTCGTTATCCTGAAAAGGGTAATGCATTGGAATTCAGAACTTTAAATATCCATAATTTCTTTTAATCTATGGTAAAATTGATAGAAGCAAAAGTAGGATGGTAGATGAGAATGACAAAACGATACAATGTGCGTTGTTTTCACGTTCGTATATCCTCCGACAGATCCGACAGATTTTCAACAGATTTGGCCGGATTACAGCTGTAAAATATGCTCTAATTATTGAAATTAATTTTATTTGTGGACCGAATGGAGGCTTGAAACAGTAGTAAATCGGATTGAATACAAAAGTTGAAAACTTCTTCAAATCGCATGTTCTATATATCAACGTATTTTTTTAGTCCACATTCAAGTTAATATTTAGACATCTATATGAGAGAACGGTAATACTTTAGATTAAGTGCATCAAAAAAGGGCGTTTTTTTAATTATATGTTTTTTGGGGTGTAGATAAAGAATCTGAAATCCGTTTTTTGCGGTCGGCATCGGGAAACCGATTTTTTTTCCCCCGAGGCTCTAATTCGTAAAAATAAAATCGGGCAAAAATCGGCAAAATCGTCGAAAAAACTTAACCTAACCTAACCTAACCTAACCTAACCCAACCTAACCTAACCGTGGTTGCAATGTCGTGGTTGCCTGCAATGTCGTGGTTGCAAGAGTATATGGGTCACCGAGGCTAAGTTAAAAACGCTATAAATCCACGGATATTGGGGCCAAAATTTAACTTGCATTTTATCTTAGAAAATATATAAAAATAGGCATGTATAAAAATCGGTTTTCCGATGCCGACCGCCAAAAACGGATTTCAGATTCTTTATCTACACCCCAAAAAACATAAAATCAAACAAAAAAACGCCCTTTTTTGGATGCACTTAATCTAAAGTAATACCGAGAGAACTCTATGATTTTCGAATGATGATGTTAGGGTTTTAATTGAAGGCATTTTTTGAAATTTTAGGTTTAGAGACAACTTCATGTTGACGTCCGCACTCTAGGAAATAGGAATTCGCCGTTAGTTATTGTTTGGTGCGGAGACGTGAAGGAGGTACATGTCTTGTAATACCGTCAAACGGGTTAAAAAGGGACGGATTTGAGCGTTTTTTTTGTTAATAACTTCTTACCATGAAACATTTCAGAAACAAGTTTAAGCTCGTTTTATAGCTCTTTGCGAGGGCTATCGAATGGCATCTTCAAAAAAATTCCATATGCTATTTGTGAGGTGCCAGACGAAAAATAAAACCGTCCCAATTTACCCCTCAAAACGGGGTAATCCGGCACACTTGCAATAAAAGTTAATTTTAAAAAATTTGAAGCATGCAGAGCGTACTCATCCATTACTAACAGTACTCTGAAGTCCTCCTCTTTCATTGTAGATGATGTAGATGTAAAATAAATGACATTTTCTGTGATTTTTACTAGTTTTTCCTTTATTGATATGATATTACCATATTCATTAATTACCGTATTATTAATGTGATATTACTGTATCCATGGACATGCCATTGAGCATTGACAACGACCTTGCCCACTGTAAGCTTACAGGATGGTTTGTAATTTTACACAATTTTAATCGAGTCGAGTGATTTCACTATAACAAAAAAGATCGTGAAAAACACACCTGAAACAGAAAATAATGTTTTAGTGACAACCATCATATGTTGTGGTCACTTGTGGAGAAATAAATCATAGTTTAGGTCAATTACTTTTCATTCTATGATGCCTGGTTCACAATTCTATATATAGCATTCTATGTACAATTTTGTGACGACCGATGATGCTCTAATTTTTTGATAATTGATTTTTTTTTGCTGAGTGAGGTAAATGTTATCAAAATTCTTTGTTGTTAATCACTTTGGTATTATTGCAGATTAACTACATCCAAAAAAAAGGGTGTTTTTTTTTAATTATATGTTTTTTGGGGTGTAGATTACGAATCTGAAATCCATTTTTGGCGGTCGGCATCGGAAAACCGATTTTTTTCGCGACTTAACTAACATGGGGGTTACGTAACTTACGTTACCCACTCACCTTTATTTACTAACATGGGGGTTACGTAACTTACGTTACCCACTCACCTTTATTTACTAACATGGGATGATGGGGGTTACGTAACTTACGTTACCCACTCACCTTTATTTACTAACATGGGGGTTACGTAACTTACGTTACCCACTCACCTTTATATAAAGGGTCGGATTGTTCATCGAAATTTTACAAAAAGCTCTTAGGTTGGTTTGCAGTGCAACGGGTAAGTTTCATTCAAGATGTCGTGCGCTACGTGTGATCGGTATTATTGCAAAAAATCGGTTTTCTGATGCCGACCGCCAAAAATGGATTTCAGATTCGTAATCTACACCCCAAAAAACATATAATTAAAAAAAAAACACCCTTTTTTTTTGGATGTAGTTAATCTGCAATAATACCATCACTTTTTTTTGTTAACTGGAGCCATTGCTAACTCAGGTTCTACTGTAAATGCATATTTAATTTTAAGGGTGTCCCTTTTTACCCCAGGGGGTGTCCCGAGTAGCCCCACCGTGCGCGTGCGGAAATGGCTGCCATTTTTTTTGGAATGAGATAGGCAAATTCCGTCAATTACGTTTTCAAGCCAACACCTGGGTGCAACTTTTATGTAAGTAAAATTTTTAATACGGCAAATATTTTTTTGCTCCAGACCTTAGCAGAGGTACTTTTCCAAAATCGCACTTTTCACACTTTTTTTCAGCAATTTTTTAGAGATAGTAAATGTTTGATTTCTTGACTAGCTTTATACATGATAGATAGTAAAAATGTTGAAGTTTACGCCACTATTTTTAGTTTTGCAATATTTTGATTAGTTTAGCTGCTACAACATTTCTACGAAATGTTGGAGGCGCATCCCGATTTACCCCGCCTGTCCCTTGTTACCCCGTTTGACGGTAGTGAAGAATTTTAAGTGTGACTATCGTATATATATTATTGTGATATAATTAGTATACTATGTTCATATGATTTTTGTTATAAATATTTATCATTCGTAAGAACCTTGTTATCTTCAGCATTTTTATTGATTAGTTTTTTTTGTTTAAATTTCAGGAAATTTTAGGACTTGAACTCGAAACATTAAATAAGGAATAAAAGTAGAGTTTGAATTCCCTCGGAACACGAACAGGTGTTGGTTTGGATGACGATCATGAGCCGTATTTATGTGCTGATGCTTGGGCCTAGTTGGCTTTTAGAGGGAGCCCACAGCAATGATAATCTTGTGAAAACCTCTACTCTTAATCTGGTAATGGAGATAAAATACGATAAAACTGTTATTCTTCTATCGTGAAAGTAACCTAGTTTACAAAAACTGTGCTGAATAATTGATAATGAAATCTTTAATTCAATCAAGGATACCATGAGTTATGGTTGATCTATATAAGGTGGACCCATGAGGATTTCGGTTCCATCTTTCAGTGCAGCTTTCTTGTTACGTCACTGGGGGCGCTGCCGTGCACCACCAATTTTGGGCACCAACAAGGACTGAATTGAACGACTTGGATTTCTCCTGACATCCACCTATCAGCCGTGCACCACTCGGCTTTGTCCTCCTCGGGCCTTGCATAAAACCAGCCGTGCACCATCAGGCCGCGGATCGAATGTGACTTCCGGGTATTGTTAAATTATGTAATTTTATGTTCACCGAATCTGAGGTTAGGTTTCAGATAGCATAGTTCTGTTCCAAAATTTATCATCCTTCAACAAGTGGCCATTCGGTTCAACCTAGGGCTGGTTCCATGCACGCTTGCACGGCCTAGATATGATTGTCCAGTAGTGTTGAAGTTGAAGGCTACATTCCAAAAGGCAGGAATCATGATGGTCTATTACATCCAGGGCAATCCCAGCAATGGTGGTGTTTGGTAGGCAACACACGTCACTGAGATCGAGAAATGTAAGCAATCCCTTCATTCCCATGCCAGATTGGTTGACTGGTTTGATCGCATTTCGGTGATTGGTTAATGCCCGATTGCCCGTGATGTCACTGAGATCAGTGACATCACAGGCAAACTGCAAACTACATCCGCAAAAATGAGCTTCTTATGGGTCAATAGTCAATACTAATTCAATCATCAGGAACCATGCCATGAGTATTCCGCGGTGTCCAACTTCATTCGGTGTCCGCACTTGACCGACTACCTTCAGCGTCCGCGCTCAGTACTTGGTACTTGCACACTATGTTTAGGGCTGACTGCCGAGGCTCCACGGTTGAAGACGGACGTAAGTTACTGTGCTCTGTGCCTGTCTTCCCAGCTGTGCAAATCACAAATATATATAGTTGATATTGTTAATATAGATAGGTGTGTGGAGCAAAAGCTTAAGGCTAGAAGCTCCTTATCTCAAGGATGCCGTTGCATTGGCAGAAGCGGCCACATAACTGACGTAAGGGGGCAGTTTGTCAATGACGAACTGCTCTTCTGTGACCGTGACACCGCGTCATCAACGCTCCAGAGAACTTCTCATAAACAACCAAAGCATTCACAGGCCGACCCACAAAGCCAATCATTGCCAATTGCTGATAAAGATGGCCAGAGCCAAACAGCTCGATCTACATTTCCAAAACCTCTGACGTGCCAACATTAACATTAACTGACCAACTGCCATTGCCAGACCTGGAAGATGATATAGATATATTTTTTTGTTATAATAAATTCACTTGACCCAATTAAAATGGTGTGAAATTACAGGCTGTCCTATAAGCTTACAGTTACAGTCTACAGATACAGAAAAGTGCTATACACCACGGCTGCTGATATGAAGCTTGCAGTGGACAAGGTCGTTGTAAATGCACAATGGCATGTCCATGGATACTCCTACGGTAATATCACATTAATAATATGATAATGTATGGACTATGGATATGGTAATATATCAATAATGGAAAAACAAGTAAACAACGCAGAAAATGTATATTCTACATCTACATCATCTACAAAGGAAGAGGAGGAATTCAGAGTACTGTTAGTAATGAACAAGTACACTTTGCATGATTCAAACATTTTAAAATTGAATTTTATTTCAAGTGTCCCGGATTACCCCGTTCCCAGGGGTAATTCGGGACTCTTTTATTTTGCATCTGGCACCTTACAAATAGCATACAGAATTTTTTTTGGAGATGCCATTCAATAGCCCTTACAAAGAATTTTGAAATGAGCCCAAACTTGTTTATGAAATGTTTAATGGTAGGAAGTTATTACTGAAAAATGCTCAAAACCGTCCCTTATTACCCTGTTTGATGATACCCTAGTCACTCCGTACAGCCCTGAGCCCTAGAATTGCAACCCCCCCATCCTCGAGGTCAAGGTTGGAGCAGTACTGTGTGCCTGCTGGAGTGCTGGGGCTCTAAATGCCCGAGCACTTCCTCAAATCCCACTCTGAATATGACTCTACAGAAGTAAATAGAATAATTTAAAGTTACATGCCTACATGGTTGTGGCACCGCAAGATGATAAGTGACCATAAAAAATTTGAGATTTACACATCTGTTGTGTGTTGTGAAAAATTGTTAGATACATAAACAAGGGAGGAAGGGTTTCAATATAAAATTAGCTAGTATTTGAATAAAATGAATCTCTGCACAATAAAACTTCAATGCAAACTTCAATGCAAACAATAATTTTAACTATGGTTGGAATGCCAACACAGTAACATGAATGGTACTGGTGGGAAACTAGGAACTTGATGGTGTTCTTACTTTGTAACCCAATGCTAGCCCTGCTAGGCTGCTTGATTAGGAATAGGAATAAATTTTACATAAAATTAGGGAGGAGCTCGGAACCGCCTAGCTAGAGCGCTGCGCGAGACCGGCGCGGTATTTAAGGGAGAGCGCGGGCCGACCGCGAGTTCGAGTACCGTTCAGAGAGAACATTTTAACACGCCGTTTATCGCAAGTATCGTGAGCCTCGAGTACCGTTCAGAGAGAACATTTTAACACGCCGTGTCCTGCAACTAGTTGAACACCACGTATCGACGAAGATAGTTTCTGCAAGTTGCCTGAACTCCAGCGAAGAAAATACACCCCGATTGAGCGTCCAGCCTACTATAGCCGTATTATAAGACCGCCGACTGTCGTCGAGGAGACGTCCCCAGTAACCCTCGCCCAAAGAGCTTTGTCAAGAGCCGAAACTCACCAGTCTCACAGGCAGAGATCAGATGGATTCGCGGCATTTAAGCGGTGATGTACCCATGTTAAGTTGATAAGATATAGCGTTCTCATGTAGCCACCTGGTTCAGTCCTCACGATCTAATTACATTTAATTCCGTGTCTGTTAGTAACATTGTCAACATTTTGTTGTCTCATGACAGCTCGGTATAGGATAGGATTTTCTTTCGGGCAAGTAAGCCTGGGCTCTCGTTATTGTCACCGTGCCTAAATCTGTAACTAGGTGTAGGATATAGTGCTCCTTTTTAGTATATGAAGTTTGAGATAAATGTGTGTGTCTTTCTCCTTGTTGAATCGCACTGCCAGTAGTAGTAGAGAACTTTCTATGCGCCTCTTTGACCACTCGGATAACGTAAAATCCCATACAACCAACCTGACAGTTTAAAATGTTTTTTATGAGAAGAAAACTCTGCCGAGGACAAATTAAAAATTGATAGTTTGCCATGAGTTTTAAAGCGGACAGTTCAATAAATAGCGTGGACAAATATCGTACAACGATTATATGCAAATAGGAATAAAAGGACGACATCCATCATCGTCACAGTCTTGGAACAATTAACCAAATTTTTCCTCAATAAAACGAAATTTCCTTAACCAAGAATAGTCTCTAATCAAGCTCACACCTCCAGCCAGACCTGCCTTTATATTTCAAAGGCTATCTTAAATCATTCTTAACTCATGATCTTACCATCATTTCAGCAAACCTGCAGCTTATTTCTTTTAACTCAACTAACCTGACATGGGCACTGACCCAACTGGAAATTTAAGGTACAGAATAGGTGTACTACGAGTAATAATTGTCATGGAATTACACAGGAAAGCAGTTGCATGGATTTCACAAGAGATCTTGAACATTTTCACAGAAGTACTATGTTTTCCAAGACTCAATATATTAATGGATAACATCTCTATTCAGTCTAACGAGATTACTCTTGAGCACTTCAACTTGCTGGACAGTCTTTGTTGCTTGTGTGGGGCTAAGGCTGAAGCAATAGAGAATCTGCTCCTTTACTGTCTGCTCCATTGAGTTGCCTGGAACAATCTAGCTTGCTCACTTGCTTCACTCAATGTAAATCTTTTGCTCACAAATTTTATGGCAGGTGGCACCTTCTCCTGAGAGACAGAATACAATCATTGAGGCTGTTTCCAATTAACTTCTTTCTACTTACAAACTAATAGCTATTTAACTTCCTTTGAACTATGTACTTGATTATTTCATGCATTTGCTTGAGGATTATTATAAATGATTGTATTAAGGTAAATTTGCACACTTTGTATTTAAAGAATTTCATTGTTGACTGTTCTTGAGTATACTCCCACTAACATTCTGTGGAACTAATAAAAATCTGGTAATATGGTAGGTACTTATTATTCCCCTTGCACCTTTACAAGTGTAATCTGGTGTGCAGTCTGAGGCTTTCTACACAGCTCAAATTTTGTAATGACTGCTCCCTGTATGGAGTCCCTTTGTTTGCCTTCTACCTAACTGATGCTGCTACCTTTATCCATCAGAACCCTGCCCATACAAGACTTTTATTTTTATTCATTGCTTTCCGGTCATAAACTTTGTAAATTGGCAAATTTCGGCTCCAAGAAGCTCTCGGTTAAGTGGTGCAGGCTGGTCCTTCTGCCAGTGCAGTGACTTGTATGAAGTCAGAAATATGGCATGTTTTGAGTAGAACCTAACCTGGGGACATTCTGTCTGGAATATTTTGGAGTAACTGATGAGAGTGAGCTTCTACATATATCAACGTGGAGACCAGATTTTGTCTGATAATCTGATCTTGTGAACTATCGGCTTAATTACTAAGCCCAGTCTTCCTAAGATGTAATGTGAACTTACAAAAGGTGCCTAACTTGAACTTTTGTGTTCCAACAAAGTAAAAACTTGCATAAAATTTCCAGACCTAATGAACTATAATTGTTGAAGACTTTTGACATGAATAATAACATTGCTGGAAAATTTTGATCTAATAAACCATAATACATTTGAAAATCCTTGTTCTTGCAAATCATAATCTTATAAGAAACTTTTGCTTTCCTGCAAATTATTAACTCATTTAAAATAGGTAATTGTGATATTACAAATTTTTAAGTTTCTCTGCAGTGTCCTGATCTGCACATGCTATTTCTTTCCACCTAGGGGCTACATGGATACGTCTTCAAAGCTTCAAATTTGACAAAAACTAGAAGAAGAAGAAGACAAGAGCTCAAAACTAACTTAAGAAGTCTATTAATGTACAATTCACTTTGCATAAAATTTTGGGAGTGGAAGCTGCGATGATGATGCGAAAAAGAGAATTTTTCATTTTTTAACTGTAAATTTTAAAGCCATGCAGGCTCCGAGAACTGTAGATAGGTGTGCTAAAATGTAGATACCGTACAGCATATATCCAATATCCATATTTATTTGATATCCATAATATTATTTATATTAGTTCATAGAATTTTAAATTAATGTGTCATGATGTTATATGATGAGCAACTGCTCTTGCCTGAATATTTTGTCATGTCATGTTTAAAATTGTCCTGTCTACATTGTCTGCTTGTTACACTGAGCCATGATGTCCACTCTGGCATGTAAAACCTATATATTTACTGTTCAATCTGCAAGTAGAGCTTTCCCACAATGAGAGCTTAATGTGGTTTTGTATTTTTGTTGTAAATAAACAACAAAATATACATATTTGTTAATGTTATGAAGCAGTCATCGATATTAAAAGGCCCAACTCCAATCCCTACAGATAACTATAAATGTTGAATCTCAACCATTCTAGTTTTCAATCAGTTCAATAATCCATAGCTACAATATTTGTGAGAATGAAGTCACTCAAGCTAAAATTAATTGCAGAAGAAACTAGCAATAGTTCAACTGACAATAAAATATATTCTGGATTACCTTCAGGTGAGTGAGTACTGTATTATGTGTGACTTTGTGAGTTTGGCATTGCTGCCTCAAAAATCTTTAGAAATTACAGATTTTTTCTGATTCTCAGTATTTATATTTGTTTGTTTAGTTTGTTAAAGAGTTTCTTTTGATGTGATTTTCCTTATGTATTACAAATATTTCCACTTATTTTCAAGGTTATCCATAATTAATAATAAAAACCAGTGCTTACAGTACGCATGCAGTTGAGAAGATATTTTTTCACCAATTTTGATTGTTATGATCCTTACATTTTATCAGGCTAAAGTATAAAATCTTATGATATTTTGACAAGATCCCAATTAAACCGTTAAGTTTAAAAAAATTCGTACCTAGGTGCCAATACCCATTCCAGAGTAGAATTATATATAGGTACTCCTATACTATATTATAGAGTAGAGCTGCAAAACTTTCACTTAATGATTTTTCCTTGTTTATCCAAGATTTTGAAACGCAGGTGGTGTCTGCAAGCAACCACCGACTTGTGTTATGCCACCCTGACACAGCCCATGATGTGGGTGTAACGTGTCAACAGCCCGTTGTTGTAAGGCTGCTCAATGTTGAGTATGAAGATAGTGAACTTCATCCTCAGTATGCAGCTCCCTGCTTTGTTGTTTGGTGCCTGAAGTCTCTACCCAAGAACAATGCCTTCATTTATGAACAAGGTTTGTAAATACTGGACTATAATTTTACTCAGATTCAAGTTTAATCATCTTTCTTTATTGTTGCTGCAAGTTTTCATGTAGAATGTGTTCATTTCTTGAAAATATTTCTTAGTAGCCTGATAAATTGAAAGTTAGTTACTCCAAAATTATAAAAATGTTATTGAACTCAACTTACTTTACTCAATTTATTCAGGATGTGTGTTGATTATACAAAACAATTATTCTTGCCTTCTAACATTCAATAAACAAAGGATTCCTTCAAGCTGCCACACTCCTTGGGTTCATCTTGGTTTTTTTCTTCAGGTCTGTGGAAACATCTTCTGCCATCAACAGTCTCCAGAGCCACTGTACTTAGTTCTTTGAGTGAGGCTCGCATTACCCTTCAGTCTATAAAGAATCTAATTCCTGCAGAAAGCATAACATTGATGCCTAACTACCATTATGATATTGGTGAGTTTTGTAGAAGAAAACTACCTATAATTTGTGAGAAATACGTACTACTCAGAATGTTATAGTGAACGTTTGAAAGTTTTTTATACTTCAGTTATCATAGAAAAAACATGTGTATAAAATTGAGTGTGTAATTTTGCTTACCTGCTCCAGGTCCTTCAATTTTCATGTGTGAGTGTCACATCAAGCACACCATGAAACCCAGATCTTCTCCATGGATTGGCCATCCATTCCTATTCACGAAATCTTCCAAACTTCAATTAAGAACACACATTCATTTCACCATTACTGCAATCTCTGCTGCTCCAAATAATTGTCAACATTCATATTATACTTTGAAAGATAATGGCATTTACTCTCCTGTAAAAGAACATGAAGATAAAGTTGACAAATTTGACTTTTTCAATGCCGATAGTTACTTTGAAGGGTTTAAATCTGAGAGTGAATATCAAACAAGTCCTGCAAATGACACCGACACTCAACCATCATCTTGTGTTAGCAGGACTAATGCACAAGATGTAACTGGTGAAAGTGCTTTGCTTTCTCCTGAGATTAAAACTTGTACCTCCATTGCTGATGTGTCCCATGATTTGATGGTGCCTTATACTCCTAACATATTTGATTCACGAGAGAAACTTGAACCAATTGGATCACCCAAATGCCTGTTTAAAAAAGATTCTCCTGAAAGTACGCAGTCAACTTCTGAAGTTTTTGTGCACAGCATTTCACAGTCTTTTAGTATGCAAGAGTCTCCAGCCCCTGCAAAAATACTTGAAAGTGAAGATTTAACTTATTTCTACTTAACTGAAGGAACAAAACTTAATTTTGAATATCTTAATCCCCTGGATTGTGTGAAGAAAGTTGAAAAATGTGAAGATGAGCTGCTCTACTACTACCCAACTCCTCCATATAGGCTTCTTCTAGAAAAGGTCTCAGCTTGCCTTTATTTGCTAGGGAGATTTGGTGAGTATAAATGTTGACATGATTATGAATAAGACAGCTCTTTTCGTCATAATATTGTTCTCTGGGAAATTTCATCAATTAATTATGACATCAATTCTATGTTTGAAAATTTTGTAATAATAATTTTAGAGGTATGTTCAATTTTTGCATTTTAATCATATCAGTGTTTTTTATGCAGTTGTTCATTGTTTATATTTTGGAAGAATCTTTTTCCTCTTGAAATTTGTTATAATGAACCTGAGCAGTAAGTTAAGGCTATTTAATGTCTAATGTCATTGCTCAATATTTAGATCCATATGTATATTGCAGGAAGAGATCCTTGTCTCACAGCCAAGTGTGGTGTGGTGCTGCACGGTACATATATTAAAGAGCATGCATTGATGGCTGAACATGTCGCTCATGAGCTGCAGTTAACCTTTATTAAAGCCTGGTGCAACTTCACCAATAGCACAGAAGTCAATAAATTGTATGAAGAGGCAAGAAAAAAGTAAGTATTGATTTAAGTATTCCTCGTTTTCCTATAGGTATGTGGAGAGTGAATTTTCACTGTGCATATTAATTCTCTTGTTAGTTAGTACTGCTATTGAAGGTGACCACTCAGTTTTCGCCTCATATTTGAAATCAATTACTTCATCAAATTATGAGAAAACTTTGAGCTGAGAAAATAATAAGGTGAAATAATTTTAAGATACTGAATGATAATAATTTTTTATTTCTCTTAATATTACGTTTTCATTGGAAACACTCGTACACAATTTGATGTCTAAACAAGGTGTAAAAAAATTAGATCTGTACTCACTGCAGTGAGAGACAGAGAGCGCATTTTCTCACGTCCGTCCGTCCGTCACGGACGGACGGACATGACGAGCACAATAGCGCATTTTTTTCCATTAATGAGAAAATGCGCTAAAAATGCTCTCAGTCTGAACTGATGTGACATTTTCAAAGAATATCGAGTTTGAAAACAATATTTTGTAGTCATAAGTCCACCTTTGATTGACGCACATTTGTGATGCTTGCCTATCGTGACGAGTTTCAGTGTATTCCATATATTGTTGTTGGAGCTTGTTGTAATCCGTTTCATTGTGTGCACAGAAGTCCTTCACTAGTGCTGGTCCAAGTTGCTGATTTGCAGCTAAGAGACATGGTAGATGGTAAACCCAACACTGCTGTCCCAAACCTGCTCAATGCCCTTCAAACTCTGAAGGTGATGTACATCTTTCATTTAGTCTTTCAAACTTGCGTTACAATTTGAAGAAGGCAGTTGATACTCAGTGTGCCTTGTCTGATTTGCCGGTTTGGGTATCGCATTGGATTTTAATTTTCTCTATAGGTTGATGAACATTCTGAATGTAAAGGTAATACTGATATGATAGCTACAAAATAATTTCGAAATTTTCTACATTGTGACAGTACTGCCTGCTGGCCAATTTTTTTTTTTTTGCTGAAAAACTACTTGCATCGAACAGAGTTTCAGGTTTTCAAACGCTGTAATATTGAGCTGCAAAATTTCGTTCTCATTAACATGAATAATTAGAGCTGCCATCTCTGCTGAGTGCTGACACAATCAAAGCCAACTCTTCACTATTTCAGGATTCGGGATGTGCAGTAGTGACTGTCTGCACTTGCAATAAAATTGAAAGATTAAGCAGCAAAGTGCTCAAGTATCTTGGATACACTGTCTTCAATAGCCTGCCTGACGCTCAGCTCCGTGAAGCCATCATACGCGACTGTCTCATTAAGGAGCATGGCTATCATCTTGGCTCCAAGGTTGACGTTATTGAGGATCCCTGCAACAATTCTTCGTCACAAGCGGGCGAAGCTGATATTGAACAACAACTAATTAAAATATTAACCAGAATCGGCAGGGTTCCATTGAGAAAAACATCACAAAGTTCAAATGAATCAAATGGCATGGAAAACGTAACTTCGGCCGAGAAGGAAGCACAAGGGGCTTCCACGTCTAGGAAAACTTTCACAGCTGAGGAAGTGGCTGCATTGGCAACAGCCACGGATTATTGCAACGCTCTGGAGGTGCTGGAGGTGATCCACCAGCAACTGGTGAGTGACTCGGAACTATCTGTTGTTTAGATGATCTAAACCATCAATATGTTATATAGTCTCGCCCCGTTCCATAGTATCTATTACTTTGTATCTTCTTGTCCCACAGTACCCATCTGTTCTACATTATCCAACTGTTTTGTAGTACCCACCATTTACAGATTTTAGACTTTCTAATTCCTAATTACCTAATTATTCATAAGGATCCAATTATTCCATCTATACGCGTGTGATTAGTGACCAGAGAATTCGTTGATTTAAATTATCAGAGATAAATGAATGTTTGTTGCATTCGAAACGTCGTTAATAAACTAAAACTACTTCCTGATATGACTTTTGATCTACCAACGTCATCTGAAGAATTGTCCGTATCTCTGATAATTTGAATCAACAAATTCTCTTTTCACTGATCGCACGCGTATAAATCAGCAAATACTGCCATCCAAAACCAATTATTCCATCATAAACATCTGTTTCTTAGTCCCCGCACTACCGTAATGTTTCTTGCTTCAGATGGATGATGGACGCATCAGCGGGCGTCTGCCACAGAACTTCGTGCCGCACAACATCCGCATCAACGGTCGCGGTTTCGTACCGCCCACGCGCTGGTCTGACATCTCGGGTTACGATACATTGAAACAACTCTTCCAGGTGATAGCTGTGGTGGAAACTGCAGGCTTTGTTTTAGCTGAAAGCAGTGTTTTATATTGGCAACTAAAGTTCATCTTCTAATAAATGGATTAGAAAAATTTAAAATTGACATTTAGATATCATTAATGGCACTGATCATAAAATAATCTAAATTTTTGCATCATGCCTCAACTCATCTACTGTTTGAGGCAACGTTATGCTGTGTTTTGAAAATGATTAATAGGCGTTAATGGAAGATATTGTTATTTATTCATTTTCATGACAGTTTTAATGTATAGTTGCTAATTTACTCGCAGCAAATGGTCCGCGACTACCGAGAAGACCCTGAACTGAACCCTCTGCAGGGGCTAATACTTTATGGCCCGCCGGGCTGTAGTAAGACCCTATTTGTGAGGGCCCTTGTAACCGAAACCTGCTTCACGCACTTCCAAATTTACGTAAGTTGTCAGTCACTACTTGTGGACAGTCGTAGTGTAGTTATCACTACTACCTAGTGCTAGTTGCTTGTAACTTAACTTACTATCCCCAACTTATTCTTAACTTATCCTTAGCTTATCCTGACGTGCTAGTTGGTTGTCACTTTACTCATCTTTTCTCGTGGTAGTTGGCTGTCATTTTACTCATTCTTTGACGTTTTAAATTTAGCTTCAAGCTTTTTCCTTCTGCTCCTCCTACTTTCTTGGGATTGCAGAAATTTTTTCTTTGCTCCTCCTTCGTCCTTGAGCTCGCAGGAGATTTTTCATCACATCTTCACTTCCTTGAGCCTTTAGGAATTTTTTATTTGCTCCTCCTTCTTCCTTGAACTTGCAGGAGATTTTTCTTTGCTCCTCCCACTTCCTTAATCCTGCTTTTTTATTTATGTTTGCTCCTCCTATTTTCTTTCTGCTACTTTGCACATCCCATCTCCTCGTTCTCGTAAAGATAGCCATTAGCTGCTCCTGCTTAATCGGGCTCGTTGGAGTTGTCTCTCTTCTCAATTCTTCTCCGCTCGTTAAAGTTGTCTCATTTTTGTTTCCTAACTTCTATCCTACCTCCTGTAATTCCTCATGTTCTTAGAACGTAATTCCGCTGCTCCTACCTCTTCGTTCTCTTGGGTGCCATTTTGCTGCTGTGACCTTCCTTGTAATTGGATGTCATTTTGCTGCTTCGACCTTCCTTGTAATTGGATGTCATTTTGCTGCTTCGCCCTTCCTTGTTATTGGATGTCATTTTGCTGCTGTGACCTTCCTTGTAATTGGATGTCATTTTGCTGCTTCGACCTTCTCGTGTTGTTTGGTTGTAGTTTTGATTGTTCATGTGTTTCAGAAATTAAACTAAGTTATCCTATGCAGGGCTCGGTTATCTTATCGAAGTACGTGGGCGAGACGGAGCAGAATTTGCGCAGCATTGTGATGCGCGCCAAGGCGTCGGCGCCTTCAATCGTCTTCATAGACGAGCTCGAGAGCCTGTGTGGCGACCGCGGCCGAGCTGAAGGTGGCGCTCACGTGGCGCTACTACTCGACCTCATGCGCAGCTGCGCTCCCACCCCTGACGACCCCCGCACCAGCGTGCTCTTCGTCGGCGCCACCAACATGCCCAGTCTTATTGATGAGGTCACTAGCACTGCAGGCTTTTATTGGGTTTCCCTTCAAAAATATGACATTTATAATTAATACGGTTATAAATTAGTAATAAAGGAATTTTTTCCGTTAAGCAAGATTGCTCAACAGTTTTGCCTATAGATTCCACGTAGAAGCTTGAATTCATCAACAGAGTTGCTTTTGTTTGCAGGGGCTGCTGCAAGCGGGGTACCTGACGCGGGTGGTGGAGGTGGGGCTGCCGAGCTGTGCTTCGCGCTGTGCTCTGTGGCAGAGAATACTGAAGGGGAAGCCCTGCGACCCTTGCATCAACGTAGCTCGTCTCTGTCAGCTGACTCGAGGCTTCTCTGGCGCTGAGGTCAGTATTGCATCGACGTAGCTCGACTCTGTCAGCTGACTCAAGGCTTCTCTGGCGCTGAGGTCAGTATTGCATCGACGTAGCTCGACTCTGTCAGCTGACTCAAGGCTTCTCTGGCGCTGAGGTCAGTATGCATCGACGTAGCCTGACTATGTCCACTGACTCGATGCAATGGCGCTGAGGCCATGCGAGACTAATACGGGCTTTTACCAACATTCATTGTCAGTTGATTCATTTGACAGGCAACTCAAGCAATATTGATTTTGTATAATTTCTATGCCACGAATTGTTAAAAGCTTTTTATGAATATGCTAAAGTGAACACCTTTGTCCAACACGATGAACAGAACACTTCAGCACGGCATGCAATAATACTGATGTTATGAAATTTGTTGCCTAATGACTGGTGTTAAATGGCGTTGATGATTCAATCGTTTAAAATCTATAGATATGTAAACGACAAAGTCAGTTCTATGGTGAGATTTCGAAGTCAATTAACGTTCACTGAAATTGTAACCCTTCGATTACTTCAGTTTGGAAATGCAGTTTATTGTAATACCTGCCATTTTCTTGCTTATTTTGTCAATATGAATATACCTCATGCCACATCAATCTGAGCGTGCAGCCTGCCATGAAGCTAGATATTTCAATGAATAAAATTGACAACACATTTTTTTGTAGATTATTCTGTGCTTTAATCCTTGAAACAGCACATAGAAATGTGGAGCTATAAAACGTCTTATTTTGTCTTTTATTCGTGAGAAAAGATATAAAATTTTTCCTCTCATTGTCTGGCAACTCCATTATCGATCCACAAACATTTATCTATAGCTTCAAATTAATTGATGCAAAAATTGAGATTAATTGATTTATTGATTGAAATAATATTTTTTCAGCTCGAAAATAATTGATTCATGGCTTCAAATATATTGACTCGCAGCTTAAAATAAACTTATTTATAGCTTTAAATTAATCGATCTTCAGCTCGAAAATAATTGATTCATTGTTTCAAATAAATTGACTAGCAGCTTAAATTAACCGATTTATAGCTTGAAATTAATTGAATAATAAACTGAAGATACTGTATTGCCAGGTGTTCGGCGTGTATCAGACAGCGGCGACCGACCTGTGGCGCAGAAGCAAGGCATCGGGGGAACGCCCTCGGGTGACGCAGCGGCTGCTGGAGGAGTTCATAGGACGCTCCTCCCCCAGCACCTCCACCTCTTGCCTGGCATCCATAGCTGCCTTTACTGCATCCAGACCTGGCGCCTTTATTGCGAACTGATGCCCTTTTGTCATGATAGTGAAATGAACATCATAATTGGATGAACCAAGTATTGCGTGATTGCAATACTTTTACGACTATTTTTTTTCTATCAAAATAATTAACATATTAATTAAAATAATTTCCCGTTCCACCAATACGAATCCATCAGTCTACACAGTGAATCCATGCATCATTTCCCTGGTACGCCTCATCCACCGACTTTAATTTCATGTTACATTAATTTCATGTGACTGTGATATTGCTGCCCATGTGTTTGTTGAGGTGCAGCTCCTGTTGCTTTGTTGTGTTGTTCTTTCTTCCTGTAAAAGTTGTTCTTTTCCGTATTGATTATCATTTGATCCTCGCAGGAGGGCATGTAAACCTTTTGCTGTCTGAGCCTCTGAGGAGATATTGTGTAGGAATATCCCTGGCAGATTTACGTCCTATTCGGTAAAGGGTTTGAATGCTTGGGGATTGTAGCGCTCCCCCGAACTCCAGCTGCTGAGCAAACTAGATTTTATTTTTGTCTGAAACAATACAAATAGGCTCATAGGTCGCGAATTTAAAATTGGCGAGCTCTGCGGTCATTTGTTTCTTTCTATGATGGTTAAGCAGAAATTTATCTCCATTTCTAACTAAACGTCGGACTTGTATTTATTTTTAGAGTGGAGTTATATTTTATGTATATGATTCTGTGACCTGAATATAAATTTCGATCAAAAATAGACTTGAATGAATTCATTCTACTGATGACAATGGCAGGCATGTAGCTCTAAATCTAGTCTTGTCAGAAAATGCGAGTAGTAAAAACTTTGAGTGGGTATGCTTGTTGAACTAGATTAGTAAATCTGGCCACAATGCACCTGTGTGAAATAAGCCCTACAGCTTACAGTGCACTTAATCGTATAAAATTTGATTTTTCTTGAGTCTAATTGTCTCAAGTGCTAGCAGCCTGCTATTAATTCCATTTTTAAATGTGTAAGCCTAGCACTCGAAAAATATTTATAACGTTTTCTCATTGATAGGGGGTGCCAGATTAAGACTAGGCCTCACTGTAGATTGATAATTCAAAACTGGTATTCAACCCTAAGTTTTTTAAGCGTGCGCGAATCGAATGCAATGAATTAACTCTTTTGCTCAAACAAATTTATATAGTGCCGCAACTTCCTGTGTCTATATTTTTGTTGTGCGGTTGTAATTACAACACTGAGGCAGTTACGTTATTATCAGAGGAGCCGTATGTCGCTCACACCTCTGACGTCGGCAGGCAGCTGGTGTTGCTTGTGACTAGCATTGGCCGTCGTGTGCAGCTCCACACGCCAAAACTCGATGCTTCCGAAACTTTCATATAAACTTAGCGAAATGTGTGACCGAATTTATTTTTTTTAACCCACTTACAATGTGGGGAAGGAGTATTTCGGTACTCCTTCGGCATGGGAATAGGCTTCAGTTTAGTATAGGACCTCCAATGAACTTAATAATCCACAGATGTAGGCGTCAGTTCAGCGAAGATCGTCACTGATCTGACGAAGGCGTGGATGTAGGCGTCAGTTCAGCAAGGATTCGTCTCTGATCTGGCTAAGGTGTGGGTGTAGTCGTCAGTTCTGCAGAGATTCGTCTCTGATCTGACGAAGGCGTGGATGTAGGCGTCAGTACAGCGAAGATTCGTCTCTGATCTGACGAAGGCGTGGATGTAGGCGTCAGTTCAGCGAAGATTCGTCTCTGATCTGACGAAGGCGTGGATGTAGGCATCAGTTCAGCGAAGATTCGTCTCTGATCTGACGAAGGCGTGGATGTAGGCGTCAGTCCAGCAGCATGCCTCTCAAGCCGGAGTACAGCTGGAGGCAGACGTCGGATAAAATCTTGCTCGACCTTTTTCTGCATCGCTCCAGCACTCGCAACCTCAGCGTCGATGTCACGTCCAGGTATCTCAAGGTGAGCAGTGATTCAAGAGAGGCCACCAATGAGGTGGCCTCTCTTGAACTGCTAGTAGTCTTTCTGTTCAGCTGTAGGTTTCCTTTACTTCTTATTACCTATTACTTCTATTGATAAGCATATGAATCGCAGGTTAATATCTGCTGTTCAAAATAACTTTAACTATTTATTAGGCTATACCTAGGCTCCCCCTCAGGGGGGACTTCTGACGCGTGTCTGTGCTCGTCAGAAGTCCTATGGGATTTCGCGTTCCTAGGGTGGGTGATGAATAATTGAGACCTTCCACCTCTATGGTGATGTTCATCTTGACTTTCTGTGCGAGATAGCTAAATAGCTGAAGCGCTAGTAAACATTTGGCCACTAAACTAACTAACTAACTATACCTAGGCTCCTTAAGGATGAACATTAGTTACAAAGATATTGTGGTAAATTTCGGTATTCTAGTTTCCTATCATATCGTTAATGAAGCAGTGCTCTCAAACGTTGTCGTCCATAAAGTGACGCTTGCCAATATTGCTAGTATAATACTTCAAGGGAGTATTCAGTTCAATAATTTACTCGTGAACAAAATGTACTCATGATTATTTTTGTTAATTTCAGCAGCGTTACAGCCAGCAGCTCTAAGCTAAGTAATGCAAGTCTTGATGCATTTAATGTGTCAAGCATCTGCAATCGAGTGTTACTATCTGTAATAATGAGCGTAGATTGTTTACTGTGCCAACAATTGGGAAATCCATTCACGGACAATTATTAATGCCAATATTTGATAGTTATTTAGCATCTTTGTGGCACCTTTCATTGTGTGGTTCATTTCATTCATCATTAAGTATTACCTGATGTATAAATAATCACAGCATTAGCAGCGTGTTGGGCCGACGAACTAGAAATCTTATATATATTACATATACACCTCATTCTAGCATTGGGTGTATATCCTTAACAGAATTAATTTATAAACAATATTATTATGCGAATTGGACTGCTAAGGGTGTTTATTATCAACATAATCAGTTTCTAAAGTTTCTAAACAATTATTATCATGTGTCTTGGCCTGCCATTGCCAGGCGACCTACCCGCCCTACCACCTCGAGGTGTTCCTGCTGCACTCCATCGACGTCGGCGCCTCCGTCGCTAGAGCCGCTGCTGGGCGCCTCCATATCCTCCTGGCCAAGGTATTCTCTAATAGGCAGTTCACTAAATAGTTTTAGACTTGAAAAAGTCCCTATTGTTGATAGGTATTAGTTTTAGACTTGAAAATATGTAGTTTTAGGCTTGTAAAAGTCCCTATTTGTGTTGCTACTACAGATTAGCACGTGTTCATGAGAAGAATTGCTATGCGAGTACATGAACCTTTATAGTTTAACGTGATTTCAGTTTATTGGAGCTTTATTTTTTTACGAGAAAAATGATTTTCTTTGGTCGTGTTATGGGCTTTTGATCGTTATTATTCGCTAGTTAGTTTACGTTGTGCTCTCGGGGTCGGTAGACATATTGTTTCGGGACACATGGCGGTCTGATTCTTGTCAGTGATTGGCAAGTTTAGCTTGAAAAGCCGTCAGTGACAGGCGGGCTTAGCTTGAAAAGCCGTCAGTGATGGGCGGGTTTAGCTTGAAAAGCCGTCAGTGATGGGCAGGTTTAGCTTGAAAAGCCGTCGGTGATGGGCGGGCTTAGCTTGAAAAGCCGTCAGTGATGGGCGGGTTTAGCTTGAAAAGCCGTCAGTGATTGGCTTAGGGAGTTACAAACTCGTAATTATTTTTGAAGGTACGGCCCCTGATCTGTACTGCTTCTTTCAAATTACACAATTCCTGCAGGCAGAACCTGGAGACTGGGAGTGTCTGCAGCGCAGCGTTGAACGCACTGCAGCCGCCGCTGAGCGCCAGGCTGCACAGCAGGAGCTGCAGACCCTGCTGCTGCAGAGACACAGCCAAGCTAAAGGTCTTAACTATGACACTATGACTGATTACGTCGAGCTTAACCTCGAAATGAAGGGTGGAATAGCTTCATAGCATAGTAGCTTCAGTACTGTATACTTTGTCGTGGAATTCAATTTCAAAGATTGTATGTATGTATCATAAATCTCAAAGATTGTATCATGATTGTATGTATGTATCATCAATCTCAAGGATTGTAAACATCGTTGATATGATGTGAAGTAAGGTACAGTTAACAGGCCAATCACATAAGATTCACTTACAAAATGTGTTGTTGGCAGCGTGAGTTTCTTTAATGTCTATTGAAGCTATTTTATTATATGGAGACAGGCTTTTTTTTATAATATGTGGCTACGCTTCCATTTCTCAGCTGCGAAGGCGAGCGGCGAGAGGCGGTCAGTGTCGCACCAGCTGCGGTTGGATGAGGACCTGCGGGCCGAGCGGCAGGAGATGAGACAGAACCTAATCCGAGATTTCTTCTCTCAGACTGGTCAGTTCAATGTAAGAAATAGAAATTATCTTCTGCCTTGTTGAAGAACGCAAGCGATTTATTAAGTTACGGTACTCATGATATTTTCTCTGCATAAGTCATTCATTTACAAATCAGTTGCCAATGATATGAGGTCTGTTGATGCATTCACCCTAATCGCCACGGGTTGGCGGGAAAACGCCCTTATTTTCTAATAACCTCCGTAAAAAATTAATCACGAATCTCACAGCCTTGTCTGTCGAAATACTCTTCAAATTAGATGTATTCTTGGTGTTGGATCAATAATATTTTAGCTATTTTGATCTACAATGATAATGTAGATCATTTAGCAAACTACCTATAAACTTTAGCTACCGAGTAAGCGGACTCGCGTGCCGGCAGCGAGCTACGCCCCTGTCGGACTCACGATATCGGTGTCCAGCGAGCAACGGAGGTGGAAGGGACTCGAGCTTCCCGCACCGCTTATGCGTATCATTTCATGCAGTTCTTTCAATGGCGGGCAACGAACTCGCAGACAATGAGATCAAAAAACTATAGGAACAAAGAAACTTTGAGAGAAACGAGCGATGAGGATGCAGATGCACCAGTACTGAAGCTGCACATGCACCAGCGACAAATACGCACATGTTTTCAGGCACACGCACTCCTGAATAACTTACAGTCTCCTCCCTACGGGTAACATAGACACAAGTTAGAGCGGTCGGAGTTGTCGTACACGGGAATGGCTCCGCTTGAGGCCAGAAATTCGGTCCTTTCATTCTCATAATTTTTAAAAATGGATTCGAGTTCACAATTGTGCGTTTGAAGACTGCATTCGATAGGAAACAATCTATATTGCCTGGTAAAATAATCGCAGCGTATGTAACATAGAAGACACCTGAAAAATACTCAACAGAATTAAGGGCAGAAATCATTTGCACCCGTGGTTGTAGCGTGACTCGACAACTCGTGGCGATTAGGGTTAAACACCATATTGATTTAAGCGAACTTGTCCAATGATTGTAAATTTTTTGCGGTTAGAATTCTGACCTTACTTTGGAAAGAGTTTCCATTCGATTGTGGCGGAACATTTGAATGTGAATGCATTTAGTGCATTCATATCCAACTCCGTCTATGTTTTGTATGGGAATAGTGCATATTTGTCCTCACTCAAAAGATCACCCAGAGAGCTGTAAGCGGCATTTTGCACGAATTTAAAAAATTGAACTTAGTAGCATTGAATCTTGCATTTACCAAAATACTTCCTGTCCTTGCAGACACCGGCAAAAGTGAAGGCAACTCACCGATAGACACACCCGCTCCGGACGACGGCCAGCAGCATGAGATAAACTCGGCAGGCGATGAGAATTGTCGACAGTTGAGTTCGGACTTGCTGAGATCGAGCGTCGAGTGCAGCTCGAACAGCAGTGCTGGGGTGGCGAACAGCAGTGCTGGGGTGGCGCAAAGCAGTGCTGGGGTGGCGCTCAGCCCAGCTAGGGAGGCTGGACAGAGCGGCTGCCGTGGCCGACGTGTCAGCGAAGATCGCGAGTACGATGGGGACGAAGAAGACCACGACACTTCCGACGACAACGCGCTGCCCCAGTTGGTACATAGCTTTTGATTCGCTTCGCTGCCGAGAATAGGCTCATAGTAAAAACGGATGTAATATTTTCCCATTATTTGGGGTCAGTTGGTATATAGCTTCTGATTCGCCTTGTTGCCAAGAATATGTTGATCTTACAAATGAATGTAATATTTTCCCATTATTTGACCATTTAGGTGTTTTAGTGATGTTTATGTGAATTATTGCGAAGTAATATTTGTATTGCATACCTCAAATATGTGACATTGGATAACGAGTTACTTATTTAGTAATTTTTGTGACTCCGTTGCCTTTAGACTATCCAAAATTATTGTGGAGATTTTCTTGATTGAAGAATTCTGTTTTGCATTGGCATGGTATTCATTAGGAGTCATACAATCACCAGCAATTCCATCAATTTAGTTACAATGAACAAACAAACAATTGTTTATTCATATACAGCGTTATATAAACTCTCGTTTTTCTTTGATCGTTATTATTTTCACGTCTATTATTTAACCCGATTTCATTGCTATAGTCTTTTCCACTAACTGCCACTGTTTCCCTTCTCTTTCGTCTTTTCTGCTTCATCATTTCTTACTCGTCCTCCATTATTACTCACTCGTTTATCCTTATTTTTCCAAGCCATTCCTTTTCCTCCTATTTCTTTAATATCACATCATTTCATGGTTGGTACGCGCAGGTGAGTGAGGTGAGTCTGCGCGGTGGACCTCGCAAGGCCAGACGACAGAGACGGGGGGTGGGGGCTGCCATGCGGTCCCCCGAGGATCTGCTACCTCGTGACATCTCGGCAGGTGAACTTGACTGACCGTTGGGTGTATAGGTATTTGTTCCATCTAATTAAAACGCACATTATTCCACCCGAAAGTTCATTTATCGCAATAAAGATAATCAGAGCACCGTTGTAATTTTACACAACTTGACTTTAAACCAATTGTTGTTACTATGTTCATTCAAATTTTGAGGGATTGAAACCTTATCACTTTCAATAAATTCTATGAAAATCTAGTTGAAAACGACCCCAACTTGTAGTGATTTGTCAGTGTTGGTGTAAAACCATTAGCGGATAAAAAAATTTGTCATTTCAATTATTTTGCAATTGAAGTCAATGCTGGAGTCTAACTTTCTCATTTCAGTCTAAGAAATCGTTACTCAACACGTCTGCTGTTATTATATACACATAATTTAAATAACCTATTTTTTTACTACGTTCCTGTACTGACATAAGATCGACTTATGTTCAATCTTATATACAATTTGTAGTCTTATTCATTTATTGACTTTGAAATGCCCCACAGAGCAGCTGTCCGACAACCCTGTGCCTGAGCTGCCAAACCCTCAGAGACCGACGTCTAAAAAGGTTAGAATTTTAGCAAGTTCTTCCAGTATTAATGTTCAGTAGCAACGTTAACTATGTAAAAAATTAACTAAAGTATCAATTAATATGAATCAAAGCAGTTGAAGCATTTACCAGCCGAGACTATGATCTAATGAGACGTGAAGAAATATCACAGATTAAATCTACCAAAGAGCAGAATTTTTAGCTACTTGCAGTGAAGTGGTATTTTCTCAAAAGTGTTATGTGCAAAACCTTTTGTGTCTATCGACTAAGATTTGCACCCAAGGTCTGTTGTGCTAAAAAGCGCATACATGAAACCACTATACAATGAAAATTTCCGTACGAGTTATTTATTGAAAAAACCCTAATAATTAGTTCAGTTGTGACTCAGCATTCACCTGGAGAAGTTCATCATTAGCCCTGCGGCCCTGAACTAAGGAGTACAATACACAAAAGCGCAAATTTTGTGTTGTTCAAACAGATCCTAGAGATTTGATTTCGTGAAGTTCAAATGTGTTTTGAAGGGTCAATTCCGTAATGTCTAAGGAGATTATTTTCTCAGAGTTCGCGATATTTGAACAAATTTTAATGATCAAATTTTGCGATATTCAAACAGATTCTAGCGATCAGATTTCCTCGTATTCAAGAAGATTCTAGTGATCAATTCTCGTGATGTTCAACAGATTCCATAGGTCATATACGGGATCTTTAGGGCACGTTTTGTGTGACATGTTCACATTTCTTCCAATTCAACACCCAGGGTCGCAGTGGTAACAATAAAAACGACGTTGGCGTGCGGCCTACCCGACACGTAACTGTGAGCTACACCGCACGTCCTGACCGAGTTCCTGCCCGACGCTCGCGCGACGCTCACCTCGACTCGCATGACGCCCACCGGGACTCTCCTGACGACGAGGTTCACGGCGCTGACGCTGCGCAGCGCATCATCGCCAAAGCCAAGTCAGTCGTTCATACTGACGAGAAATTCAAGTTCTATCTTTACAGAACGATTGACAATGGAGTAGGTAGGTTTTTTCTGGAGAGGATCTCGATATTCCAACGAAAGGCTCTTGAATTTTGTATCGAAAAATGAACAAATTCTTCCTAAATCTTAGTGAAATTCCGAAATATTTGTAAAAAATTCAATTCGGAATCTATGGAACGCTAATCTAAATTCGAATATTGAAACTTGGTGATGAACTTATTCGAGAAGTAGGATATATGTATAATTTTGCACAATAATTTCTTGTTGTTGAGCAACGACAATGCGCTTGAGTTGACAAAAGAACAACATTTACTAACGTACCATTATTCGGTTTTGATCAACACACTCTGCGAAACTAGCATCAGATAACATGTTCACTGTAGGTACATAGTGTGTGGTGATATTCATTGTCCTGCTTCAGTGTTATATTCCCGCACAGTGCGCTATTCACGAGTGGTGAGTACGCCGAGTGTGCGGCGGAATACACCTCACTGCTGGAGACGTGCGGCGACAGCGTGAGGGCTTACAGTAATAGAGCTGCCGCACACCTTGCCGCTGGCAGCCCTGAACTTGCTCTCCAGGACGCCAACAAGGTTATTTGACTACCCTATCTCAAGGATACCTTGAGGGTTATTTTTTCGTGATATTTTTTGAGCACGTCTTTATCCGTCAGAATTTTTATGTGAGTATACTTGCGAGGCAACTCACTTTAGGTTTAGAGTAGTAAACAGGTCTCCGTTGAAGTTGATACTTGTTATTTATCTCATTTCCTTACGCCGCGCTTATTCTTTTTTTAATTCTTCCATGTCCTTATTCACAATGCTCCTGTATTATCAATTCTATTGTAATCGCCAGGCGCTGTCGCTCCTTGGCCCTTCATCGGACACCGCAACCAGGCAGTCGCGGCTGCTGTGCCTGAGCCGGAGAGGCGCTGCCCTCGCCGCCCGAGGGCACCTCAATGAGGCCCTTAATGATTATGAGGCCGCGCTCACCATCCAGCCTGACCACCCTGGCCTTAAGAGAGACCGGGCCAACATCCTCAGGGCCCTAGAGACTTCTGAAGGCAGTAGCGTTCTTGAAACTGAAGAGGAAGAAACTAACGATTTTTCGACTGCCTTTCCTTGAAGCAAACTAGTCTATTTTATAGTAAAGCAACATGGGCTACTAGGATCGGCAAGAAACTCGAGAGGATGGAGTTTCTTGCTGCTAGTATTGATCTGTTTAACAACTTTGTGTAATACCAACAATGCTACTTACAGTGACATTGATAGAACTTGATCACTTGTGAATAGGAAGAAGAAACTGGATTTTTTTATTAAACAGGTTCCAATGTGTCATTCATTTATATTAATTTGCTTCCGCGCGCCATTAATTGGAATTGGAGAAGTCCTAGGCTCCTAGCCCAAATTATTAAGATTATTTACTGCGGTTCTTGGCGATTCAGTCTACCTAAACTAATGCATCATAGGCACGAAAAGATTTCACTATGAAATTTTTATTGTAAATTAAAATCTGATATCTCCGTACTTCGCATTAATATGGTACTTATTTGTTATATTTTGAACTGCATATGACTCGTCATGTAACTTGTGCTTGAGTCAGTTTTCCAGGCTGCAGCTATTGCTTATGTTAGTTTTATAATTTATTTTGAAGTGTGTGCGATAACCCTTAGTGTATAGAGGGCCTAGAATATAAATTTAAGTATGACATTGAAATGCAATGAACGTATCCGTCCTGTAGAGTGAGTGAGCTTGAATGTCTATCAATAGGATCAACACCTAAACACATTTTTTTCGGGATTTTCACCCGCCTTTCTTCGGTCCAGCAACAATGGCATGAATGAATGCAAGAACGGGTGCTACAAGTATCCGGTAATCTTAGTTTTGCTCTTCCGCTTTCCTAGTTCTCAACTAAATCTAAGTAATTAGTTCACCTAGTTTTCAAAGAGTGCGGCTCATCTCAGGTGTTCAGCGTTGTCAGCCTGACTAACAATAAATTTTATGTTGAATAGCGGCGGTAAGAATTATGGCGAGTACGATTAGTTGATATTAGTATTTAGTAGGCCATTTGTGTTCATAAAGGTTTCATTTTACAGAGTTGTGTCCTGACACGTATGTGCCAGGCTTGAAATAATTAAGGGCGAATCTTGTTCAATTCATCCAATTGGATAAACTATTTCATAAACATTCACAGCTTCTTTGTCGACGTCATTTTTATTCGTATGTAGAGCTTTAGTGTCTTGCAACAGAGATCTACGTTCTTCATTAAATGCCAAGTGCTGTACAATTTCAGTTTTTCGTCTATTGTGAAAAAATTGTAATGCTTAACTTTATTTACGGCACTAATAATTCAAGTGATGCAGTGAGCTTGTATTTATTATCTAAATATCAATTCAATAAATTTGCCTGATGAATAAAATTCAAACATAATAACTATGATTACGTTTCACTAACACTCGGAAAAATTTCAAACGCTTCTTGATTTCTTGTCAGAAATTCATATTGAGTTTGTGGGAGCAGAGAAAAACGGCTCTAATTATAAAATAAAATATGAAGCATTTATGTTAAGCACATGGAATCATAAAGATTACTAAAAGATAGTAAAAAAACAACTAGAATTTCCATTCTAAGATTGCGAATGAATATTCATGACAAAAAGAGGACATTGACGGCCATGATGATACAGGCAGCTGCAACCCACGGGCTTTTCCGCTCACCGATCCTGGCCATCTTCCAGAAAGTGCCGAGCAAGCTGAAATGTTGGAGAAGATACGGTATATCTCAGAAGAAAATAATAAATACTTAATTTATTCCACAGTAGCACTGAGTTGGCAATGAGGCTGATCAGGTATATTAATACCTATGTATTTGCACCGTGGTACTATCTGACACATTCTTTCTACGGTATGAGTTTTTTATCAGATATCATCAATTTTGATTCTGAAGGGGGAAAAATGAGGACTGCTCTTGTAGATTATTAGACAAGCTAGTCTGCACCAAGGAAAGTGCATATACATAGTATTCTCACCCTGTTTTTTGTCGGTCCAGCAGCGATGGCATGAATGAGCGGATATAAGAGCAGGTGCAGATGAGCAGAAGCAACACACACAGAAGGCTTTGGAAGTTGAAGATGGCAGACTGCAAAGAAAATAGCTTTGTGAATTTAAACAAAATTTTAATCAAATTGAAGATAGAATGAAAAATTTGTAAAATTATCAACCAAGTTTGATCAATAAAACGAAGTTATCTTATTTTAAGGGTATTAATGGTGGAAATGAAAATCAGCCAACATAGCTGATTTAAGATACAAAATGTTTCTTAACTAAATCTCAGCCATAAGTAAAGATTCAGGTACAACAATATTTTGTACCTAATTTTGGCTTCTCAACTCATGGGAACTTATTCAAACAGGAAGATCAGGCAGAAACCACAGTGAATGAGGCAAAAAAACCCATGTGTATGGAAAATTTCATTCTTTAATAACCTTTACCCAGGTGTGGAATATACATATCTACCTTCTGAGCTTTCTAACATTTCTTGCCATTTTTGAATGGCAAGATTCCCATGAGATGAATTATATATGTTGTAATTGTTAACATTAGTGCAAAATTTGGAGACAATTTCTTTCCTGAAGATGAAGAAAAAGGGCAGATTTATGTCCACAATTTAAAAAATCACTCCTGATGATCTTTGATATTATGCAAAAATTTTGTACAATTATAGCAAAGTTTTGCTCAAATTTGAGCAATGAGGACATGGTTAATTACCTGCAAGCATGGACTTTCCTCATTCACTACCCTTACTATTAATGACGTAGTTCTCTACTTACTAAATAACTTGCCTCTGCACTTGATCTTGTCACTTTACAAAAAAACTTAATAGTACTGATCAGACATAGAAATTAGAATTAAAATTTTCACAGTTTGATTGTCACATAATAATTATGAAGCCTTTCCGATTGTTCTAGAAAATTGTGGCTCAGTTTTGTTACAAAATAGGTATATAGTTTCTATGGAAGGATGGGCTAAGCTAACAACATAAGATAAATCATAAGTGCTGTACTGCTGGGACCACTGGCAACTATACTACTATAGTGGCATTGATGATGATATTGATATTACACTCTGGTCAGAAAGGTCAGTAACAGACATGGAATATATCTACTTGGAGAGCCATGACTGAATTTTTTGAGCAGTGGTTTTATGGATTTGCCAGCCATGATTTAATTTCTTCAAGCCATTAATTCCATACCTTGGCCATCAAAAGCCATTTACAAGCCGGCAGTCTTGAACTTTTTACCAAGTTCCATGCATGTGATGGTGTTACCCCTAATCTCTAATTTTACCCTAATAACAGTCAACAGTAACATTTGTCTTCACTTGTGGCATTTAATCACGTGATAATGCAGTCTGACGGCTCTGACATGACCACAAGTCTGCAACTAGGGTAAACGCGGTATATTCCGACACATTAAGGACGCATCGAGAAATGAAAAACTATAAAAAAAACTGTATGCGTTACGTAAGTTCTGTTGCCTTCACATGACTCTCAAAACACTTCACTACGCGTCAGCAACGATGAAACATCACAAAATGTTGCCATATTTATTAAAAAGCCTTTAGAATGGAAACCTACCAAATCCCTATATTCAACCACTTTGTGTGGCAATATTCGACACGTGGTGAGTCGTATTGCGTCAGCGCTTCAAATTTAACTCCTACGATGTCGGAATATACCGCATTTACCCTATTTTGACTCGCAAATGCATGACGTCACCATTTCAACCATCAACAAACGCATGGAACTAAAACAAAGCTTAATATAAAGGAAAAGCTGGAGAGGTGACGGAATTACCTACGATGTCGGAATATACCGAGTTTACCCTACATGACATTTAAGGAAACGTTTTAGATTGCCTTGTTTTTATTACGTTTCGCAGGATATTTTGGTTGGGTTGTTGAAGTAGGTAAGCAAAGAGTTTTTTTGACTCTCCCTCAAGTTCATTTTTGAATCCTGTAAGTAGACCAGTAAAGTATCATGGATACCAGCATTATCATACATAAAAAAATTGGTTCAAGTCTTGAGTAAATGAGGAAATTAAAAATGAACTGATTCTAAAAAATCTCTGGTTTGTCACTATGTCACTAGGTACTAGGTAGGCTATTACGGATGGCAGAGGTAAAAAATTTTATGAAACAATAGGTTTGCAGAGTGCAAACTGCAATTTTTTCAATAAAAAAAATAGGTACATGACATCAAAGCCCCGAGATTTCATACCTACTGAAATTATATTATATTAGAGCCCATAGTGGCAAACCAGAGCCTTTTTGGAATTAGTTCATTTTTATTTTCCTCAATAACTCAAGATTTAAACCTATTTCTTAAGTATAATAATGCTGGTATCCATGATACTTTACTGGTCTAGTTATAGGACTCAAAAATGAACTTGGAAGAGAGTCTAAACAACTCTCTGCTTTGTCACTATGTTAGAGCCGTGATATTCAGAAAAAAAGGACTTTTCCAGCCCTGGTCAGTCAGGTGTTAATAATTATTTGTTCACCAAAAAGGCATTTTTTCAAATTCCAGGAAGTTGTTAAATGCAAAAGAAGTATACAGTCAGTCGGTCATTACGGTATTTTATACATTGAGTTCGAGTTGAGGCCGTTGTTCTATAGGCTACCTAGATCCCGGTCTTCTGCTCCTGGCTTGCTGGTTCAACTTCAACTTCATAAAGGATGTTAACTCCAAAGTCTCCAATGGCTAGCAGGCGAACGCGAAACACATAAAGAGATGGGTTCCTTCAATATATAGCATGCTCATAGTGGCAAAGCAGAGAGTTTTTTAGACTCTCCCTCAAGTTCATTTTTGAGTCCTATAACTAGACCAGTAAAGTATCCTGGATACCAGCATTATTATACATAAGAAATTGGTATAAATCTGAAGTAAATGAGGAAATTAAAAATGAACTGATTCTAAAAAATCTGTGCTTTGTCACTATGAGCATGCTAGATATAATTCCGGTACATTATTACTATATTCCTGCAAATTTAGCTCGAAAAATCTTACCATGTTGAAATAATTTCGATCACAACTTCATTCTGTTACAACCTCTAACACGTCACTCGACTAGCACACGGAGGGTTGAGGAAGAGTGTTCATCTACATCTGTCAACAGCTCCAATGTTTTGGGTGTATCAAGACTCAAATCATCTCATCCAAAGGCGCACACATTGCAGCGCCATGATGTGTCAGTGACGGTTTCATAAAACAATCCTGGTAAAATCTGTAATATATCCTTCTGTTGATCGAATTTAAGAAAAATATAATTCAAAGTATTTTTCAGTCCGTAATTTTTCAAAATGAAGGTGTAAACTGTGCTGCACCAGCACTTTTTGGATCAATGTGATAAGAGTACCCAACTCTTAGTAGTCATGAACGGAACCTAGCTCATGCTTGCACATTCGCGTGAACACAGAACATTCAAAGACTTCTATTTCGCCTTTTAAACGCGCCTTACTTTTTGTCAACATTGTCGGTCGCAGTGTTGCCAGATGGGCCTTTTTCAGGCCAAATTTCGCAAATGTGGCCTTTTTTTAAATGCATTGGCCTGAAAAATTTCATTTGGCCTTTTTGTCCGTTTTGGGCCTTTTTTTAATGAAAAATGTAACTTTCGTTTTTTTATGATAATTTGCTCCTTCAATTTTATCCAAGACGAGTGCACCCAAATTCAGTTTTGCCCAAGACGAGTACACTCAAATTGTGACACGAAACTGTCAACACTGCGGTTTAGGTGGCAACACTAGCGAGTGCCGCCTAATCCGGGCAACACTTTGGTTGAACCATGGGACTATATCCAATTGCCGACTCGTATTATTTAAGAAGATAAGAACCATGGACGGCAGAGCTGACAAAGCGTATAATCGAGTATAGTTTTCACTTCTAAAGAGCAGTACATTTAGCACTATTTTTTGAGGTTACAGCACAGCTTCTCGATATATTCAGCCTTTTTTATGGTTGTTAGGTGGCAATTGAATCCTCAATATCATGTATTATACGGCTTTATTTACGGTCGGCGAGTAACGTGCAATTCGCTGCAGGCTGGCGGCTTATGTATCATTGACGGTAATTCAGCTCATACACGTGATGAAATTGGTGTATTTTTTGCTGTCTGAAAGCCTTGAGAGTAAATGCATGCACTGCAAAAGGTTCGAACTACCTTGAATTTAAAAATTTTCTATTAATTTCAAATGGGGCCTTTTTGGGCCTTTTTTGTGAGTCAAATTGGCCTTTTTCTCTTGGCTCCATCTGGCAACCCTGGTCGGTCGTCACTCGTCAGTCGAAGCGTAGCATTGGTTGGTGTAGGTTATGTGGTTCGATTTAGCGTCATAGGAACGACAATCAGTATTTTGAAGTTCGCTAGAAGAAAAATGGATACGATGGAAGCAAATGTAAAGTTACTACTCAAAGGTCAAAGCATCGAAGAAGGCCAAGATTATTGTGATTTCACCCTTGAAGATCAAAATAATATAACTGGTAAGAAGGGAATTGATATTTTCTATTTGCCTAATACTTCCAATACGGCAATAGTAATAACGATTTGAGTATGTTTATAATTGCATTCCAGCCTAACCTACTCATCACTCCTAAATTCATCAAGCAGGGAGAAAAATGTTTGAGATTAAATCATATTTTTTGTAATTGTTTTAGCTATATCTTAGATTATTTTATTCTTAATTTAAGAAAAACATGTTAGGCCTATATATATACATAATACATTGATGGTTAGCTAATTTCAAAGCCACTTTATAAAAGTAAGTTATTATTATTTAGTACTATATTGTCAAAAAAGATATTTTATAGATTTCTAAGTAGACAATTAACAATTGTGATAATAATTTGGACTTGGTGAATAATTTTTTTAGTATTGCTTATAGGTATATTAAAAATTGTTATGAACTGAAGATATAGATTAAAATCTTGGATATTTGTGTAAAGTGTTATATTGTGTTTGTCTGTCTGAGATTTTGAAAGGTCTAAGCAAATAAATTGAACAGACATAACTTTGTTCCTGAAAGTGCAAGTAATACATATTACAAATTTTATGTGTTCTACTGATACTGAGCAAGGTTAAAAAAATATTTTAGCTTTTTAAAATATTATTTGCTATATATTTATTCATAATAACGTAATAAATTTTATCGTTATTGTAATGCAATTAATTTCACATTTACGGAAAACATTATTATTCTACTTTTATCTGTATTGGTGGAAAATTTTCATACCTTTTTAATCTTAGGATGCCTCTAGCTAATTGGTATAATTTGATTGTACTGCTAATGCTTATGAGTGTACACAATTCTTATTTTCCATTGGATCTCAATTTTGGAGCAAAAGTTACCAATTTATTCTCTTCTTATCAGGCTGTATGCACCAGAAAGTAATTTTCTGACAGATGTTTCAATTATTATAGACCTGTAATTAAAGGAATGATTAAATTTGTTATCATGAATAACTCCAATAATAATATTGAGAAACATATCAGTTCATTCAAGTAAGAGAAGCCAACTCACTGAATCACAGGTGCGCCGGATTCACTACTCAAGAATGTCAAGTTCAGAGCCCAGAAAAGTGCCCCGGGCCCTGCCCATTATATATAGAATACAGCCTCTACCATAGGTGCGGTCCAAGCGCGACTCAGCGCGCCGAGTGCACCCGCTGCTGTATTGCTGATATGTGGTATGCCACTTTGATGCTAACAAGTTGAATCATAATATGACGATGCTCTCAAAATTAATGATCATTTAAAGTTTCTATGTTTATTGTTCTAGTATATATCTATGTCAAGAATTAGAACTACGGTTATCTAAAGGAGTGTTCACATTCAAACGCCGATCTCGTGATAGCTTGCACTAACGACCCAAGCTTCGTATATGTTTATTACCGCTCATGCATTGAAATATTCATAATTGCTCAATAAAAACAAAAGCTCGATTATCCGAGACAAAATTTTCTATTTTAAAGAGCAATTACCGATTTAATTCACGCTATTTTTTGCTACCATAATTTCCGTTTAGAATGTCGCTAGTCAAACGTATCAATTTTTAGGAATTTAAAACTTATGACATGTAGAGGCCTGGCGCAGTGCGGCTACTGTCGAGACTTGAAGGCTGGAGTAACGGAATCAGAAGGATTGAATCGGGCCGGCCAACCGCACCGCACGGTGACGAATGCCTTTTGTTCCGTTTATAATAGCGCAGCTTGTTTCTACGGCAAAAGAATCGGCAAAAGTGACGGTTCACACGACATCTTTAATCTAGTTGGGGGTTTATGTTGAACTATTTATTGTATGCGCTGTTGCCACACATGTATCGCATGTGCGGTCGCCGAAAACATTGGTATTTAATGGATGCAAGAAAATAAAATGTTACTAGGAATATCCGTGCAGGTATATCTTCCGTCGTCTGGTGTCACTTTCACTACGAATTTCATGTGGCCTTGCATACCGTGTGCTGACTAAAAAAATATAAATAAATTTAGAAATTAGCTTTATATTTTGCCGTGTTTTATGAATTTATTTCCTGACCTCCTTCAACCCATACACCACTTTTGTGAACTGTACCTATTGACAATTATAACCGCACAAAGATACGCGCATTTTCGCTCGGTGCTTGGTAAATATGTATTAATCTATTTAATGAAAGAATTTTTATCCTCTTTTCTGTTAATACACGCTTTGATGTGGAATAACCTACTGTCGGCTGTTTTAGTAAGCATGGCTTAGAGGCCGTATATTTTATTCAAATTATGGGCGCAAAACAACTTGTTTCTAAGTACGCGTTGGTCTTTTATATGAGCCAGAACCTGTCCCCGACACGTTTAAAATATTTGCGTAAAAATTTGTTCATAGTTTGTTGTTCATAGTCACACTTGATCAACTTTTCGCAATAGACTTTTGCTAAAAACAGGAATAGTTGATACTTAAAGTACAAACTAATGAAATTAGTTTTCACATTAGAATTCATAAATCTAATTTATAATAAAAACGCACTTGAGTTTTCCTAGCTGTTATTGATCACTTTACTTTGTGTAACACATGGCTACGTATATACCTGATGGTCTGGAGACTTTTCTGTCTGGATGGTCTGGAGACTTTTCAGTCTGGAGACTGATGGTCTGGAGACTCTCTCACCATAACCACTAACTTAATTACCTTCTTCGTTCAGGACTGCAGCTTTTGATCGGGTATAAAACATTGACTGATGAATGAAAGTCAGCTCTGGTCTGTCGTTTCATGCAAGTCATTTAAATTCAAGACCGATTGCGAAGGTCACGATGATAATCAATCGTGCCGAAACGTGACTCATGTGATAAAACGGCAATGACAATGCCCAAAGTATTTTCTAATAAATTTTATTTTTAGATGTTTAAATAATGCTAGAATTATAAATTACAGCTCAAAAATGAAAAATGTAATATTGAAATTTAGATGCAAAATTCTTCAATACTGCGAAGTCGATTTATGGGTAAGAGTGACACTGCTCTCTTGAAATCGAGAATTTCTACTAAAGTATGCAAATTGATCGATACTTAGCATTGGTAAATTCTTAGGATATATGTCTATATATAATTCTGGATGTACAGTGCTAAATATTTTACGAAAAATCCCGAGATATTTTCACTTCCTCTCTTGAGTTCAACTGATGTTTTCCACGTGATTCCCAATCTGGGAAAGAATACTGGCTACAGGACCACAAAAACTGCGATCTAGAATGAAGCGGATAGCCGCCAAGCGACCTATTGGGGAAGGCAGGCACGTCAGCGTCATATACTACCTGAGTTTGTGTCGACCTGAAACAAAACAAAACTATAGCGCAGTGCCGTCACTGCGTATTAATTTAAAGTTTAACATTTTCATATAAACTTCATGTTCTTAGACTTGCAATTATCCCTGGAGCAAAACTGCTCGTATGCTTCTGAATACGAGCGAAACTGCAATTCGTATGCTTCTTTGAGTGCTTCGTTGGAGTAGCAAGTGTGCTAGACAGACATTGCTTTCACCAAACGCCTGTCCACGGTCGCTATGTAAACGGCCACGCATGCTTATCGTGCTACTCTGCCTTGCAAACATCCCTGGTATTTCATTGCTCAAGTGCAGAGTGATATGCTCAGAATTCTGATCACAACTTACAACATTATTCTACGTCGTGTCTTGCTGTCTCTCCTTATATTTGCATTAATTTTACTTCTGGCTACACTTTTTAATTACGTTAAACAGCAAAAATTAATAACACTTTTATCTTTGCAATGTCAAAAATTTAAATTATGTGTAGAGAAATTTATCCATAATTAATCGGTAAATTTGCGATGGACGTTACTCGAAGACAAACTTGGTCAGTTTTGCATACTGTTGCCAATATTTTCGGAATCTGAATTTTGAGATGAATAAACGTTTGCTTTAAGTGTTAAATTATCCTCCTCCTTTCACAAGATACATCATGCATGAGTATACATTCTCTCAGAAACTCGAGTTCAGCAAACTAAGATACGATGTGACGGACTTTCTTCCGAAATTTACTGAATGCCCAATTTCTAATTTAATGCACAGACGTATTATTTTTATCGATGGATCTTCTGATAAAATATTTTCGGATCGATGCTCGATATCGTCGCTGGAAAGATTTCGTATCATTATCGTCTATAGTTGCTTATTTAATAGTAATCAAATGAAGGAAAGTTGTTTATTTTCTTAAAAACAGTGCAAATTGTTTAACATTAGTGGTATCGTTGTCAGGAATAGGGTTTGATTTCAGTTAAATCACTCTGGAGTCGAGTGTTCTCGCCGACCCGTTAACTCCACTCCATTGACCTCGCAAAGAAAGTGCAGGGCTGAAAGTGGAACTGTCCTCGCGACACCACACTTTCGTTCTACAGCACGATTGCCATCAGTGCATGCGAGTTAGTCTCTCATTAATATTTTGCAGTCTCGAGTTTTCGCACTTGTATAGTCAATAAAATAACGGAAAACTTGCCTATTGCTATAAGTGACATAAAATTATATGATGATGCATTGCACTCCTTTTCGCATTTTACACATATTTTCCATGCCGAATTGAATGCATTTATATATATGATCTATCGGCAAGTGACTAAATTGTTCTGTGAACCTTTCAATTTAATTGACTGTCAGTATTAAAAATCGATTTTGGCCACCTTTCATGTTATTGGGTTCCGTCGGTGACTTTAATTCTTGTATGCAATAGCACACCTTTGTTTCTAAAACCTTAGTTGTTATTACCTTCAATGGTGAGCGACTTGTATCTGTTGCACGTGCCGTGGCATTGTTAATCGTCACCATTATTCATCCGCTTCAATTAATATGGTGGTAAAAAAACAGGTGCCACAATCCCCGTCAATGAGTGAGAGTTTGTATCGATCATGTGTTGTGGTGACGTCTGCTTTGCAGCTGTCATGGTTTTGTGATCGATTAATTTGCTGATCTAACTGAGAATCAGTGCGTATCCTCAGTTATGACTGTAGACTGCGCTACTACTTTTGACTTTAGTTCGGAAATTGTCTCTGGTTATTCCTGCTATTAATCGTGTTCTTTTGCGTCTAATTTTGATAATGCAGCAGCTTTGCTATTTCGTTGCAGATGTACCGGTATTTATACCTCAGCTTCGTTCAGGAATACTCGTCCGGAATTTATTCATACATTGTAATTACTGATCATGGTTGATTCGTGTATATAATGAAGTCATCGTGACTTATAATATAAGAGTTCTTGTAAAAGATTGAAATTTTTCTGTATTATTATGACAGACTCTAAAGGCAGCGCACCGGCAGCGCCTGTGCCCTTCACGCCGGCGCTGAAAGACAACGTTTGCTACATCGTCGCCGCGGTGCTCATCAACGATGAAGGCCAGGTCCTCATGATGCAGGAGGCTAAGAGGTCAGAACATCGCTTCCAACTAATTTATTGATGATCCCAAATTTTCGCTTGTGCGTTGAGATTCAAATTTTCGGTTGATTACTTGTGAACCTTCTTATCTTGTAAAACTTACATATATTTGACCTCATGATTATATCTTTCAAGATGACAAAAACTGATTTGAAAGATGTAGGAAATATTTTCCTCTCGTCCGCTGCACGAGTTCTTTCTTCATGGACTTTTTTATTCATATTATTTGTTTGTTTGAGGTGTATTGTTTGAACATTTTTAGCTTGTTTTAGTTTTAGTACTCCAGATAACCATCAAACAATACCTAACATCAAATCAGCGTTATCAGAGAAAAAATCATGCCGCTGAGAAATAACTATGTCTTATAATATTCGTTGTGTTGGACCTCATGTCATCATGCCGAACATCAATCAATACAATTGATCCTTAATGTTTTCGATGATATCCAAATATATATGGTTTGTTAAAGTTACTATTTTTTATCGAAGCAACGATAAATTTGAAAAATAATTTCGCATTTCAACAACTCAAACAACCCAAACATATCGAGCGAATTTCATCGGTCGTGATGGGTTTGTATAACTTTAGTTTATCGATTATAGTCTGAATTATTCCTGGTTGTTATACAGGAAGCGTGAAAAATTACTAGAAATTTATTATACTCGTTTACCTATAATGACGTCCGATAGAAGTCTTTAAAAAATTATTAAGTAAACAAAAAAGGACTGAATCAAACGGAAAAAACAATGGTGCCTTCAAAAAATCATCATTGCGTATCAATTTTCGATTTAAAAATAAGCAAATGATCTCATGCACGTGTTAAGCATTAAATGTGGCAGTTCAAAGAAGATCCTCACAGATCGTGCGCTGGCCAGTGGTACCTGCCGGCAGGACGTCTGGAGCCTGGCGAGAACATCATAGTGAGTTTGTGTTTGTGTTCACTCTACAAACTTGTGTGATGTACCATTAATGAATTCACTGTGTATATATGACTCGATTCATCATTCTTGATGATGCCCTCTAGTCAAGAATTAAGTTATGATTCCTTCCTTGCCGCCTAGAAGTATACCTAGTTCAAACCTCGAGGGAATTTCGAATCAAGTTGTTTAACTATTTATTTTTGAGCCATTTGAATTTGAATTGAGATTTTAAACTTGTTTTAGTTCCGTTATTAAAATCCATTGTCCTATATATACATTCCTGCTTCTTGCTGAATACCGGTACTGTACTGCATTTTGTGAAATATCACATTATCAGGCACGGAACGATGGCAATTTCGTTACACCATGCATTCCGGTTCACCCCAATTAATTATGTAAATCTATTGGACCAACATATTAAAAGTTTAATTTGTTCTATGCACTCAAACTTGATCGGTATACGATGTTAAATATTGTTGGTACTCTGGCTCCTAATATTTGTAGTAATCTTTTGGTAATAAGACTGTAAAACCACATTTTGATGGAACCCGTTAACCAATCACAAATGAGGTTTTGAACTAAACATTGCTGCGGTGGATGCAATGAAAAAAAAAAAATCGTTTAATAATCATATTTTCTTCCATTTGTTATTTATCTTCCCTATTTGTTCCCGAGTATTCCTGCTCTTATTCTATGTTTCGCGCAGGAGGCAGCAAAACGCGAGGTGCTGGAGGAGACCGGCCTGGAGGTGGCCATCACTACGCTCCTTATGGTCGAGTGCGCCTCAGGCTCTTGGTTTAGGTTTGTCGTCACCGGCAATGTTACTGGTGAGTCTTAGTGTTGGTTCAGGTTACGGGTGTGTTTTAGTGTTGGTTCAGGCTTGTAGTTACGGGTGAGTCTTATTGTGTTGCTTCGGTTCCGGTTGGTCGTTACGAGTCCTGGTGTGCTGTTTTCGGTTTGTAGTTACGTGTGAGTCCAGGATCGTTAATTTTGGTTTCTCGTCATTAAAAATGTTACATAAGAACTCCAAAGTCTTAGTTTAGGTTTGTCGTCACTGCAAAACTATCCATAAGTTCTGCATGCATACCTCAATTTCACTGCTCCAAGTATCCCTGTGCAGGCGGGAGCCTAAAAACACCAGCACAGGCAGACAGCGAGAGCTTGCAGGCGATGTGGGTAGCCAACTTAGAGGAGCTGAGTCTGCGCGGCAACGACATCCACTCGCTGGTGCAGCGCGCGCGCCAGCACTCGTCAACTGACCGCGCCTTGTGGCACGCCCCTCTGCTGCCTCTCAGCATACCTTCCTCCAAGATGATGCTCAGGCTGCTCATTGCCGTCAGGAAGAAGGCTAAGTGAGGCTCCACGAAAGGTTTTATAGAAGTAATATTGCCATCGTCACAGTGATTTTTATAGAAGTGATATCGCCACCGTGATTTTTATAGAGGTGATATGATATATATTTGTTAGGTATATAAAGTTATATATATATATATATATATTGGTTTTTAAGTACCCTAGATTACAAGTCGTGGCTCGGTGTCCCTACTGTAACACTGGAAAATAATGCAAATAACTGCATTTTATCCACGAATTAATGCGAGTGGACTTCAAAGTAACGTCACTTTATTCATACAGTAATTTTAGAAAACAAGGGCCAAAAATTTGTTCTAAGATTCAATAGTAATATGCCCTTTTTGCTAACTGTCGAAAAATTTGTTTAGCTTGGTTTCAAAATGTATGTTAAATTATCCTGAAGGCCGTTTAGAGAGTATTTATTGCGCGTTATTACATTGACGTAGATGTTTTTTCGTTTGTCATCTTTCCTGAAAATGATTTTCAGAAATGATCGAGTGACCTGAAAATGCTCGAGTGACGCAATAGGTGTCGATATTATCTTGTACACTTACTTTGGCAAAAAATCATCGATTCAATTTTTATTTAAATAACGGCGATGACAAATTGTATGAATATAAATGATTGACTGTTTCTTGATGCTGCAACTATAGTTGTTATTAATGCGATTATTGTGTTATTACAGTAACCGCATGTGTGTGCTGGTGAGCGACAAGACAAGCACCCATCTGCCCACCACTGAGATCAACCCCGTCAGATCCTTGCACTACACGCTCAAAAAATACATGACGGTTTGTGACTCATTTTCTTAATAATTCCGTGAATTCTTGATGATTTGTCAATGGCAACTTCATTAAACTCGTTTCCAGTGGACATGTCTTATTTTGTGTAAAGTGTACACGTCTTAAAATGTCATATTTTTTTAATTCAATCAGAAATTTAATTTACGAATTTGGGTTAATTTTTTATAGATTTTACATTTCTGATAGTTGGTTTGTTATTTATTAATGTTATTTATAGTGTTTGAATGAGGAGGCATCGCATAGCTTTAATCTGCTTGTATACGAGTATATATTTATGCCAAAATTTACATTCGTATGTTCGACGGTAGCCGATGCAGATGTTTGGCTATCTTTTAATGCTGTTACTTGGCTCTCTCACTGTGCCACCTTCTCGTTATTTCACTTAGTCATATTTGAAATGTTACGAAATTTTTCCATTAAAAACCTAATTAATTTCGTATGCTATACCACCGCTTACAATGACTGTTTGCTTGGCAGGAGATTTTCGGTGCGGAGCTGCCACCTCACCGGCCTCAGGGCGTGCTGACCTGCGAGCTGCAGACGTCAGTCGAGCCTGGCGCTCACGACGGCTTCCTGCTGACGCTGCTAGTGCCCGTGCGCATGCCGCTCGAGGACATCACAATCATCGACAAATATTCCTGGGTTGAGCTCCCCAAACCTCTCGGTGACGAACTGCTCGCGCGTCTCGAGAAAAACATGATCGTTCCGCTTAATGTTATTCGGTAAGAAAACAAATGTTCTTGTGAACATAAGGCCATGACTTGAGGATATGATTGTTCCAATCAATCTTTTCTGGACGAAAAATTATCATCAACCTGATTATGATAATGCGCGTACTATGGATGAATTTACATGAAATAGCCGCTGAGGCTCTTAGCTGTTTCAGTGGGAGGGACGAAGGATGCTGCATCTCAACGTTACTACTTGTTGCATTTCGTGGCGTTTGATTCATTCTGTTCTTGTGAATCAAATTCACCTCCCGAAAAATTAATGATTAGTTAATTACAAAATTAACAATAAGTTAAAATTTAATAAGAAAAAATTTGATTGATTAAGACAATTTGTTGATACTTTTGTTAAAACGTAGAACTTGAGCTCAAAGAGTGTTACGTGAGAGGAATTCTGTAGCTGTTTAGGGCTTGATCAGAACTTGAACGTTCGATTGTAAACTATGCGATGCGAATTAACTTTTTTTTTTTTGTATTGCCTGGAATGTATTTAATTTGGAGTTCTAGTAATGATTCAGCTGTTTTAAAATGCACTGACGGAACACGAGTAGCTATTCTAGAAGTATGTGAAGAACATTAATGCAGTGCATTATACCAGCTTACTTCTAATGCATTTTACATATTTTATCGGTACAATATTGCAACATTAGGATGCCACTTTTAGAAAATTTCTATCTCAATCATAAAAAATATTGCATATCTGCTTATGCTTAATGTTCAGTAAACTTAACAAATCTAAGGAATTACTTCCGTCCTCATATTTTAGTCTAATTTAGTTTTATCTAATATGTGTACACTTTTAAAGCACTATGAGAGAGTGTAGTGAAGCTGCAGGCCAAATCGTGGACTTTTCGTGATGAAATTAATTTATGAAAAGAGTCGTGGAATTTGAAGTCATCAAAATTGTGCCTGATTGGTTCATTATGCAAAGTTTATTTATCATTGAGAGCACGCAAGGTGATTTCATGCTTGATCGATTCGAGATTTTTAAATATTTGTGAACATTATATACTCTCAGTTTAAGTGTCGGATGTTTGGAAATTTTATACTGAGAGTGAAATTTTTAGGGTTTATGAATGAATTCTGTATAATATTGTTACAGCATTGAAGGTACTACATAATAAATACCTATATTTTAGACGACGAACTTCTTGCCAAACACTCTCATCGATTTCTTAATCAATCGCTACACGATACGAATTTAAATTTTTTACAGATTTTTATTAAGGTTTTACACCGTACCTTCTTCAATCGTCACCATTTTTAAAGAATCCACTTTGCTGGAATTTTTTCAGACTAAAATATTCACTGATTTTGTGACGGAAGAATTTAAATTTAGTAAGAATCGGATGTGAACGGTCGGCAGATATGAAATTCAAATCTACTCATTTGATGAGAATTTAGAGGAAGATAACTTTTTCGGTTGTGCGGCAATCAGCAGTTAAATACCCCCGTTTGAAGTATTTTTCAATGCGATATTTATCCCTAAGTGAGATTACTCTTCATACCACTTTCATGATTCCGCTTCATCACATCAGCGCGTTATGACAAGCTGTTCAGTACGGTTAATTATCGTAGGGCTCCATTGAGCTTTATGTCTGCGGTTGTTAAGATTTGGCAAAGTTTCTCATCTGTGACTTAACTGAATTTTTATTTTCTCTTAGGGTGTCGATGCTAATAAGCTGATTGACTGACGACAAGTTCCCATCGACAAGACTGTGATATCTTCAAAGACCGCGAGAATCTCTATCATGCTTGAAGACCTTCATTACTAAGACACCCAGGCACGGCAATTGGGACTTCTGGTAACAAATGACATTAAGACTTATATTAGTGACGGTTGAGACTTATAATAACGACTCTTGAGACTTCTGTTTGTACTGCTGGGACTACTCTTATTACTGAAGACTGTGTCAGCAACGTGTCCATATAAAGCCTTCAATGTCTGCAAACAATGACGAAAGTGTCGACTTTTTATTGTTTGCTGATTATAATTGACCGTGAAATCTTTCCATGTTTTCTTAAACACAATTTAATACCGAATAGTTGATTAATAAAAATATTTAATTATTCAAGTACTTGCTCGTCCTGTTGATAATATCGTAGAAATACAATAAACGAATTAGTACAGGTGTACATGAACTATGTATGATATCAGCCGTTACTTCTTTTGTCTACAGCTTCAATATTTCTTTTCTGTTATTTTTTCTGTGTATCAATTTTCATTTCTAACGCTTTCCTTTCTCGCTTAGAAAGCGCTAGTTTAGACATTCTGACTTATTATTGCTGAATAATTTTATCTTTATGTAAATGATATACTGATTAACCGCTTTCATTCGTACATCAATCGTATGGTTTTCAAGTTATTTTGATCAAAGAAATTTATCTATGCAGCGCATTTGTGAACCAATTCAAGAATATTGAAAATTTCGGCTTGTGAGATGGAATCCTGCAACACTCCTGAAGTACGGAGGGTCAGTCGTGAAAAAATTTACTGGTACAAGAAGCTTTCATTTTCGCTATTGACTAATTGATGTTAATGATAAATCACAATTATTTGGTGAAGTTATATTGACACTGAATAATGTTGTCCCTACTTAACACATTACCACAATATGTATGATGTTACTGATCAATCGTGACAACGGAGTTAACTATTGAAATTTTCACATAATGGTTTTAAAATATTTAGCTGTGTTATCTATAACGAATCAATTGTTTTGAAATCGAGGAAATGTTGTGTCTTAATTAATGTAAGTTTAACCATATGATGATGAATGTTCTGAGATAATTATCGGTATGAGATATGGATCATTATTTGCTGAAATATGAGGATCAGCCCAAGATATAGTCGGTTTAAACATTCTCAGGTTCTACAATAGTCCATTAATATGCATTGCTCAAGATGATGTACAAGTCTTATCGTGACTGTACCCAAGTTTGCACAAAGTGCACATCATTTCTGTTCATTTGGTAGTTGAGTGCGTTTGTGAAACTTAACAATTGAAAGAAATGTTGAGGAAGCGTGTTCTTTCCAGTTTGCCGAATGTGACGTGCATCTGAATCGTCGAGAAGTATCGCAAAAAATGTCATTTTGAATGAATGTTTAATTTTTATCTTCTTATAATCTTTGAGCAACAGCAGGAAGAATGCCAAGGATGCAATATTGTTTTATACTTTTACTCTAAACTTATGGTCAACTTATCCTCTAGTTTGGTTTGGTTATACAAGGTTGCTGTGACAGTTATTTCTTGTTTTAGGATTTTGAAGCGCTGAATTTTAGTTGTAAATGTGCTGCTCAACGATTGGTTTCTGTTTATAATCACTGTTGTCAATTCTAATCGTATCCAAAGGCCTGTTAACCACAATAATTTTTCGGTGGACAATATGTTTGTGAAGACCTTTATCTAGTTGAGTATTCTAGTGGCGTCCATGTTCTCAACGAAGAAAAACCCTGGTAATAATTTTCTTGATATGAATTTGTCAACATGAGTAGGCCTGCTCCACAGCCTTTCTTTACAAATTGTTTATACTGTTATCAATTGTTCATAATAGAAGTCAACTTTTATTAAAAAGAACTGATCACACTTGCTCCTTTCAGGGAGGCGATTAGCCTCCCTATCAACTGCGCCACTTACAAAATAATCCATGTATAAGAAGGGCACATGCATTCGGTTGAGCTAAATCCGAGAGCCTTATGAGACTTGCTGGAGGTTTTACACATTAACTAATAATATTATCATATAACTAGTAATAATAATAAACTTGCTGGAGGTTTAATAACTTGAATCTGACTCGCTGTTGCACCATACCAATTCTATCGGTTTAATCTTCACAGCTAATGTCTCCTTCATTACAATCCTGACCGCGTCTGCACACTCTTGATAATTTATGGAATATTGATGCAGCTGCAGTGTAACAAAATTTAACGCCTCGTTCCTAATGAATAGAAGGAGGAATGTAAATCTTTCCATTGACGCAATGTATCGCTTTGTTGGAGCGAAGTCGAGCTGCTTATGAGAGGACTTTTTTTTCTTCATTTGTGCCACCACCGGCGTCTCCGTTTGCCAAAATCAGTAATTTACCATAGTCTTCGCACGCAATCTTCCTAAAAGTATCAAGCAATTGATGTCGGCACACTAAAGTACCAGTAACTGCTGGATGAGTTAAGATGAGCTTGATGTGATTGGAAATGATATATGCAGGCTTTTTAAAACTTGTCTTAATGTCAGTTGCTGCCGTCTTGTACCCAGCCTTGGGTCTCAGTAAGCTGTCCAAGATGAAAAATTAGGTCTTGGTAGTACAGTTGGTTTTATATATTCTTGCTTCTTTTTTATACGTCAATTTTCATGACTAAAGTTAGAGGTGCATATTCACCATGGTGCACAATGATGTTCTTATTGTTGCTCGAGATTGAGGAATCCATTAGTAGTTAGTATCCGTTATTATTTTCATGTTAAGGATTTTTTTGAAACTCGTTTTCGTATCTAATTTGCCTATTAACCTACAGGCAACATCGTATCTAATTTGCTACAATTTGTCATATTAACCTACAGGAAGCATTGTAACTTGCAAAAGCATTCAAAACATTACTCTTTAAAGTTAAGTGCATCTTTATTTATATTCTTACACGTAATTCTTACTGTACCACCTGTGACCTGACATATTCGCAAAATGGTTGTTTATCACAAATCCGCATCCCTTGTGTGCTATGATTACTTGATAATATAATGCCGGTAGAATTCATAGTTACTTACTTTAAATGTTATCTCGTATAAAGTTTATGATTTTGTTCTAGTGTGAACATTTCATTGTCCTGTCTCTTGCAACATGCGGCTTTCAGATTTTCGATTGAGCCCGTTTGAAGCTCTCAAACGCCAACAATAATTCTATAAATTGAGCCAGAAATTTTCTGCATCTAAAAATTTTATACCCAAATTATCAATGGAATGTCCAACATGCTTTTCTAATACGTAATGGAACCCGCGATAAGGACATAATTTATGAATAAAGTTGGACGATTTCATAATTTTTTCGAACATGATGTCAGAAGTCATAGACTCATAGTCTATCAGTCTATCTTAACCAAATTTAAGTTATTTTGACTATGAATCAACGCGTTTCCCACTAATTAGTGAGATCAGTTTAGCCTTGATTTCGCTACTCGCTAGGCCAGCGCTTGGAAAGGACATACTGATGGATGAAATTTGAAGTAATTTAATGCGAAAAGAATACACAAAATTAGCTTCATGCTGGCTCCAGAATCATTTCAAGGTCATGAAGATGTTCAACAAATTGTGCAAAGAATTTGTAACAGGAATGTTGGGGGCTTCCCAGGTTTGCCAAGCAGCAGCCTTGGCTGTTACTCCTGCTGCTATGCACGGTTGTTAGACCCGCGCTGGGAGCCGCGAGCGCCCGGCACCGGAAGGGGCGTGAGGGAGAGTGCTGCTGCACTGCCTATCTTGACTGTGCCTGTTGCCTGTCATGCTACCACAACCATACCCCTACATCATAATAACTTATGTATGTGGAATCATATCTTCTATGGCTTCGATCAATTTGTCTTTTTAGTTTATGCCCTAAATCTCCCAATTATGGAATTCCTTGGTCGTACTACTAGAAAAAAAAAATTAAACATCCTCATGTGATATATTGACGAAGTAGGCCGTTCCGTATTACTGTATTTAACATGACTTCTTCAAAAAAACGATCTCGTTTCGAATCGTCCATCACCGAAGGAAAGTGTCGAAGCTGTCACGTATTCTCTGCAGGTAAAGTACGGCTCCAAAGAAGCTAGCAGTGATAAAACAATGTTTCAAAATTATATATTATATATAACATCGTCTAATGCGTACATTCAGAACTTTGTAGACAACGTTTTAATAAAATATTTGAATAAACACGATTCCACTAAGATGGAATGAGAAATGCTGACACGTTCGCGAAAGCTACTGAATATGTAAAATGCCGTTTCTTGCTTGCCCCTCGTTTCATTATGAGGGCGATAACGTAAGAATGTGCTAACGAGGTACGTGAGAATGTCATGAAATATAATAGGCCAAACTTGGCCTAGTCTTGGCCAAACACTACAAACAATGGTGAGTGGAAGCTGAGGGAGGAGTGATGCCGAGAGGCCTCGCGGTCAGTACGGGTGAACGACGGTCGTGCGGACGGGTGGCGTTCTACGTCTACGTCAGTCGGTGGTGGTTGTTGGTCATGGTGCTAGTCCGCTCTGGGCTTCATTACGCGCGTTCGCTCGAGAACAGCGTCATGAAGCATAATTTAAGTAAATAAAAATGAATAGTCGTGATTTCAATTTCGAAAATTTTTACGTTGAAGTACCTTTGTGCTTTCAACTTATCTAGTTGCAAAGACGTCATTTATTGAAAATTTCAATTTGGGATAGAGACATTACTCTGTGAATCACTTATAGTCTCTTCTGGGATGTAAATAACTGGTTTTGCTCATAAATAAATTTTTATTTTACCTTCATTGATTAATAAAATCAAAGATTACACTGCACCAAAGAGTCTGTATCTTATCAATTTCAACATGAACTGTACGCGAACGTTTTCATGTAACTGACATTGCTTTCGTTTATTCTTAATACACGAAACTGACATTCGTTTCGCAACTGTTTAATTTTTTCCTATTTCTGCAATGTAATTTCGATGGTCAAGTTACCCAAAATTCGCAAAATAAATCAAAACTTCTCTTCCTTGTAGATCCGGTGCCAGATGAGAACTTGGTAGAGACTAATCTTGTGCGGGTGTGGCGTTCGAGTTAAGTTTAAAATGCGGGGTGGTGCTTGTTTAATCTATTTATGTGCTATTCTAGCCCCCGCACTAGGAGAAGCGCAATTTTACGCCACTAATATTCACGACCAAAATGGCTACGGCAGTCATAGACTACCTGAACCTCCAGCGCATCCTCAGCCACCCCAGCATGGGAACCATGGCCGAGGCACGCCCTGCTACACCGAGGACAATAAACCTCAGGTCTGGAACGGTGGTATTATTAAATTAGAAGGTAATTATATATGATGCAGTTACCTTATCCTTTTGACTTCAGACTGTCTATAAAATTGCTCTGTTTCTAAAATGAATTATTAATTGATCCACTCTAATCAATTCACTAACGGCGGCGGCATAATATAACATTACTATTTAATTGAAACTTTGAGAAGGGAATCGATATGTAAAGGGATAAAAGCTATGCACGATCAACAGAAAATCAGTTGTATATGCTCTCATGAGTTGACAGATCACTTCTAATGCATAAACTAGCCTCTATTTATCTCAGACCTTCCTTACCTCAAAAATATTGTCCGAGTTGTCGTCTAGTCGTGTCAAGCATAACTTTGAAGTGTACGTACCAACATGAAAGGTACCCTTCTTATCGTTGCATAACGCGCGTGTTGACTGAGTGACCACGAACTGAAAAAAATGCATTAACTGAATGCCATTAGCGTGATCCTCATTTATGTTTATTCTATTTCTGAGAGATTCTTCTATTTCTGTTTATTCTAATTTTTACATAAAACAATCATAGCTCACTCAATTTACTTCAATCGAATTTAAACAGTAAACCGAATTTTGCGAATCTTTTCACATGAAACAAAAGCATTCTTTTACTGTTTATGCGTAAACCAAAGCAAAGTGGCAAGACACGATTCTTTTTTAATCATCAGTCATGCATGAGTGAATTCTTCGCCATATGTTTTTCTTTAGGAATTGAATGTTACCCTATCGGTTTTTTCTGGCCTACGTTCAGCTGATATCCACTAAAACAATATTTCGTACACGTCCCAAGTGTACGAATGGCTGTTTAAGATAGATGACTGGGGCTTAGGCGACTATATTGTGAGTTTTCGACCGTTGCAGAGGTTCTGACTATACGGCATTTCAAACTGAGCTACTACGTCACTTATTCCATGAGCACTGCATGGGTCATGAGACTTGATATTTTTTTCTGGTATTCTAAAACGTAATTTGTTTTCTACTGAGCGTCGAAATGTGTTATTCATGAATGCATACACACCCATGCAGTCCACCTTTCAGATTACACCTAATTCATGTGGTTTGATTTGTGACTTAGATACATGTAGTAATAAATAAAGTTTTACGACAATTGTTATATGTTTTTCTCGGCGAGATAGATTTCGTCATACTGTCTTGATTTGGGGCTCAGGCACGCCCGAAATGTGACTAATATCAACCCTACTACATATATGAATTATTTTTATCTTAGAAAAGCGTCACACAATAATGCTTAAACAACACTGCCTAATTTTTTATTTTCCTATTTTCAATCAAATATGAGACCCATAGGATATAAAATAAATGTCCAGACGATTTCTTAATCAATCAAATAATTATTTTATAAATATATTTCCATTTGTTACGATAAAATCGGACGTTATAAACACGGTCGATAGGTCTACATATCTGTCGTAACACTCTAAATGGAAGACGGTACCGATAATAAATGGATAGGGAAATTTTAGTTTTTTTTTCATGTACCTTTGATACGAAGTACAGAATACGTTCTTAAATCTATATATTTTTTCAATATTTTGAATAGAGTATGCCTTTTTCGCTTATCACTCAAATAAACGAAGCTTGGGTAGAAGATATTAAAGCTTTAAATTTTTTGGTAATTTTAAATAAAAATGGTTGTAATTATTTCAAATAGTTGTAATTTTTTTGAAATCTTCAAGAAACTGATGAAATCACTTGATACTATATTCACTTTTTGCCCAGTATATTCACTTTTTAATGTACTGGGCAAAAGTGCATGACGCATCAAAGTAAGAAGATTAGCTTAAAGTTTACATGTTAAATTTATTACCAACTTGACAAGTTTTAGGTGAGATAAAGGCTGAGTAATAAATAACCGTTGTGCAATGATGAACCCAATTTCCGTCTCAATTAAGTTCAAAACATGTTAGGTTGATCGAAATTTTTGACTGAGATTTCCGGGCGTGACACGCAGAAATTCACCAGGTTAGGTCAAGACAAGGACAAAATCATATACATACCTTTGCAGAGGTAAGGTCTAGCCTAGAACAACTTAATTTGATAAGTGTTCGCGTCATTCGAGGACTTTTTCAATGACCATTGACAGAGGAGAAATCGTCAACTAGAAGAAATCACTTTATGAACCCTAAACTATCAGAGATAGTTTAGAGTAAGCTACTGTAAACTTGTGCTATTGTCAGGAGTTGTTCAGAAATTGAAAATTTTAAATGATGCATAAATGAAAAGTCAATTCCAAAACGTAAAATAGAAATGCCGATGATATTCACTATTAAATTTCTGGGCAATGAATGAAGAGGGGAAAAACAGAAGAGTACGCGTAAACCTCCAAAATTACTTCTTTATTTTGGAATTCAAACAATGTCGGGCTTGTGCATTCATTATGACGCATCACGCTCTTCATTTTGCTTTCCCGCGGTGAGGAGAGAAGCACAGTCGCACACCATAAAGGAAGAGAGCAGAAGCTACGCCAGTTGTTTACTATACAGCAGCTCTGTGGGAAGTAAACATTGGAGGCGGCGCAATTGCATGGTCCACGCCGTGTGACGCAGCAAATTTAAAATTCATCACTTGCGCATTGCTGACCGTATAGTGCAATTTTTAACTTAAACACCGAGAAAAAATTCAATTAATCACTGCTTTATCAGTTAATGTACATGTTCGGAAAATTTGTGACCAAATTGTAATTTTTATTCTTTGTAAAATTCTAGATAGGTTAATTCGTTTGTGAGTATTTGAGTGAGTGAGCGAATATTGCTGAAAAAGTGGACCACAAGAAAAGAGATCTGTGTCATTAAATGAATAAATTCTATAAGATTAATGTACATATCAGCATTTAACGATGCTGCGTAGAAATTTAGTTGAATTAGTCTCTCTCAAGGAGAATAATTTTTGCTTCCCCTTTGCAAAACGGTTACTGTAAAGGAAACCTCAATTAACCTATTCCTAAAAACCAACATATATGCACCATGAATGATGTGAGAGTGATTTTTTTTGTTTCGTAGCTGCATTGGACTTACCGATTCGTGAGATAACAAGTGATGATGGAACTGGTACGAGATTGTTACGAGACTGGATAAATTTACACGAACACAGAAGTAGGTCCCTCTTAGAGAAGGCACGAGTCTAAATGTGCTTAGCACGAGCACATAGAAAGTCTGCACAAATCAAGTGATGGGTGTTCTTGCAACGCTTTGGTTCATTAATAACCTTCAGCTTCTCTGGTCTATTTTTTAAATTCCAAGAATGATATTTAGTTGCAATTGTTATCTCAGCATTGGCTTTATTATTTTGATTTTGAAACTTCTTCTGTATGAGCTTGTATGTTATTTGCGGAAAGATGATTAAAGTATACTTTATAACTGATTCTTGTCATAGAAAATTTACATCTGTACAATTTATCATTCATTTAATGTTAAAAATGCCAACAGAAATGTGTGACGGCATTCGTAAACGCTGCGTACAACGGCCGCATCGACGTAAGCAACGAGTGCGGGATTGTGCGGCCACAAGAGTACTGCCTCCAGACCGGCGGATATGGCGCTGCCAAGGTTTGTAGGTGTAACTTCCATGAATGCACTAGTTGTGGTATTATTGCAGATTAACTACATCCAAAAAAAGGGTGTTTTTTTTTAATTATATGTTTTTTGGGGTGTAGATTACGAATCTGAAATCCATTTTTGGCGGTCGGCATCGGAAAACCGATTTTTTTCGCGACTTACTAACATGGGGGTTACGTAACTTACGTTACCCACTCACCTTTATTTACTAACATGGGGGTTACGTAACTTACGTTACCCACTCACCTTTATATAAAGGGTCGGATTGTTCATNAACTCACTAGCTGTTGGTGTTACTGCCATGAACTCACTAGCTGTTGGTGTTACTGCCATGAACTCACTAGCTGTTGGTGTTACTGCCATGAACTCACTAGCTGTTGGTGTTACTGCCATGAACTCACTAGCTGTTGGTGTTACTGCCATGAACTCACTAGCTGTTGGTGTTACTGCCATGAACGCACTAGCTGTTGGTGTTATTGCCATGAATTCTTTCTCAGCAACAGTGCAACACTACACACAGAAATTCATTCTTTCAGCAACTGAACTTGGATAATAAATTTGGAGTAGTCATGGACCCAATTTTATAAATTTTTATTTATTCATTTATAAATAAAAATGACTAATTTATACACCAATGGAAAACTAAATATTCAAATTTTTTAATCTAATGAAACGGGAAATTGGGCGGCGGAGTCACTTTCTTCGCGGAGTCACTTTCTTCGCGGAGTCACTTTCTGAGCGTTGGATAGGACGTCTTGGAATGAAGATCTGGCTCTACACTTCTGACCACCGAGATAACTTAATCTAACCCCATGTGATTATGACGTAACCCATCTTACCCCCAAATTATGGGGTTACGTCAAAGAAGCTGTTTACGTCCCGCCTCTACCAGCAACTCTGGTTGATCGGAAGAAGCGTATTACTGCTACGATGAACTCAGTAACAGAAGATATGCCTTCTCGTGTGTGGGACGAGTTAGGCTACCGTTTAGAAATTTGCCGTGCAGCACGAAGGGGTTCAGTATACTGTTCAGATACGGTTCAGTTTGCATATTGAGCATTTGTAAATATCTATAAAAAAATTTCAATTTTTTTCTTCTCCATTGGTGTATAAAGTATTCATTTCGAATTTATACTTAAAAAAATTCAAATTTATTGGGGAATAATTTTACTATGCTAGAATATTGATGCATTGCTTAAAGACGAAGTTTCTTCCTAATTAATGTTCGAAATGGTTCGCAATAAGCGCACACGTGTCAGAATGTGATTTTGACATAAAGTGCGGTAATATTGATATTTATTAAACTCTTTAATGCTAATTGCTGCTGTACATATAAAGTTGATTAGTTGACAATTCAGGGCTGGAAAAGTCCTATTTTTGTTAATATTTGTTAACTCTGCATTTGTTGCTCATATGTGAACTTCAGAAGTAAGTTGAGTTTTAATTAATATAATTTGACATGAGTAAAATTTACACTCCCAAGAACATGCAACATTTGTCAATTTCATTGGTTGGTCTAGTCCATATTCTAATGTTATGCGAGACTTTAATTTAATTTTTAAAAATTCACATTTCGCCGAATTATCAATTAGACACGGAATTTCTTAGTTTGATCCATCCAAGAGAAATTATTTCTGTATGAACATGCAGGTTCAGTCAACGTATTATTTGCAGGATTGTCGGATTTGTGATGCCACAGTACCAGGCTTGTATCACCCAGCTCACCACCTCACCGACGTCGACTTGGACGACAACAAGACGTGGTGGCAGAGCGAGACTATGTTGGAGGGCATCCAGTACCCTAATGAAGTCAATCTTACTCTACATCTCAGTGAGAAAATTATTTTATACTTGTACATTTCCTAACTACGCTGAGTAGACGTAGACTCTAGTACCAGAAATTTTCTAAACGTTCAGTACGTTTTTGGAACATTATTTCAGAATTTTTATTCTCATATTTTTGTAAATTTCTCGGTCAGAAACTCCGAATTGTTTAACGCTCAAATAACCTTGAACTAAGAGTTGACTCAGAATGTTTGTGAACAATGAAGCAGTGGAGTACTTGAGAGAGGGGAAACATTATTGCTTGAATAATATTAATTATTATGAAGAATTGCCATTCGAGAATCTAATGAAACTTACCACAAGCTCGTTGGGCTCGTTAGTCCCAAGCTCGTTAAGCTGACGCGATGAGTTACACAGCATTACGATCAAGTTACTTTATATGCCTTTTCTTGTCCATATTGTCCCTACCTCGATTAAGACTCATAAATTGATCATTTAATATCTATGCATAGAACGCGTAAGTTTCCTCTAAATCAACATTATTTTCTTAGTTGAATATCGTTATGTAAATACATAATTCAGTCAACATTAGGGCGTTTTAATTTATTCTACATGATAGATTTTATTAAGCAAAGTCACACCTAGGATCTTATTTTAAATAAGTTTATTTACAACATATATGCTAGAAATTTGGAATAAACATATAAACAAATGCCACAAATTTTCTAGACCTTGAACTGAATTTTATTTTTAACAGACAAGGCATTCGACATCACATACGTTCGTCTGTACTTCCGTTCACCTCGGCCGGAATCGTTTGCAATTTACAAGCGTACCTCACCAAACCACGACTGGACTCCTTATCATTTCTACAGGTGCATATATAGTCAATGCTTTCAATGAAGTTATTCCACAACTGCAACAGGATTTTCGTGGCAAATATTTCGTGTACTTATTACTATTTACTTGAGGTGTTCACTGTTTAATTAATACAGCTCTGTCTTCTAGCAATGGGATCTGCTTATAATTGTGTGATAGCAGTTATTTAATATTACCTTATCTGTTACGTCCTCTGTTTTATCGTTATATTCTCGCAATTTTGTGAGAATATAACGATAGAAAGTAACCGGGGCTTTGCAAATTCATGGGGAAGTAAAAACTAATTTAATTAATACTTACCTGAAAATAAGCATTATTGAAGCTTCTTCTTGGCAGTGCTACTTGCCAGGACACATATGGAATACCGGAATCTTTATACCTCGGCAAGGACGAGACGCGCGCTCTGTGCACCTCTGACTTCTCCGACATTTCGCCCCTGACGGGCGGCAACGTACCCTTCTCTACCTTGGAAAATAGGCCGTCGGCCTATGCCTTCGACACAAGTCCCCAGCTGCAGGTGCGTTCGTATGTGAAACTTTGTTAGTAAGTATTTTGAAACGTTTTTAAAAATGCGTAAATAATATTATTTATGCCAGAAAATTTACCGGTCGTACCCATTCCTTGAAATAGTTGTAACTACATAAAAACGAATTCATGGACATTATTTCATATGACGCCAGAAAAATTAAATATTTTTCACATACAAAATGTGTTTATCCACACATGTTGGTGCATCACAGACCAATAATCCTCCTACTATATCCTGTAGGAATGGGTGACGGCGACCGACATCCGAATTGTGTTGGACCGACCCAACACTTTTGGTGATGAAGTTTTTGGGGACCCGAAGGTGCTGCGGTCATATTTCTATGCTATCTACAACTTAGCCGTGGGGGGCAGGTGAGAGATATTCATATTCAAAATACTTGTTGTACGGCTTAATTCAATAATATTCAATAATATTTGTTTACATTCAAGATTCACAATACTGCTGCCGTGTTCATATTTTTCGGTACCTTACATGTGCACAGACACAATTCAAATTAATTTTCATTGTGTCTGGGTCCATCAATGAAATCCAGAAATGCATGCACGTTAAACGGTATTTTTTACGAAGGTACTATATATGAAAGTATATAAACATGTGAATCAGATCAATTTTCAAATGTAAGGTTTCTATGTCAAATTCAACGTCTTATCTCAATTAAATTATAGCGAATCAGTTTCTCATACATGAACGTCATGGATAACTACCCTAAACGTTCGTGAGTGTATCCTTACTATCGTGATCTTATTTAATTATAACGAAATATACGAAATATTGGCGCACACAGATGCAAGTGCAACGGTCACGCATCCGAATGCGTCGAGACGTCGGACTCGCAGGGCATTCGTTCGCTGGCGTGCGTGTGCGAGCACAGAACAACAGGCCCGGACTGCAACGAATGCTTGCCTTTCTATAACGACAAGCCTTGGCAGAGAGCAACTGCTACTGATGCCCATGAGTGTCAACGTGAGTAACGTGGATCTCTGTTAATTATGGAAAATTCTATTTATCATGAATATTTTGTGTATCTGCGGTAAACTAGATTTACCTGGGCGTTCTCTACTTGTAGGAACTGTCTGCAGTTAGTACCTCCTCCTATGGGTGAAGAACAAATCCCATATTTGATCCGTCAGGTGCAGATGGTACGCGTATCTGTTATAGTGTTATCCTCTTGGTATCTATCTCATACCTTTACTCATCATGCATGTAAAACCAATACGTGATTTAGGGAAAGAAAAGCAAAGAAAACGAGCGAGCTGTGGACACTAATCCGTATTGCCTTCGTTCATACAAAATTTTTCCATTTATACAAGTTTAATTGAAGACCAGTGAATGTTTTTAGCGCATTTTCTCATTAAAGGAAAAAAGGCGCTATATTGTGCTCTTCATGTCCGTCCGTCCATCTGTCTGTCTGTCTGTCTGTCTGTCTGTGATTTCACGTTTTCGTCGATTTTGAGAAAATGCGCTCTCTGTCACTCAGTGCAGTGAGTACTGAGTTATATTTTTTATTGATAATTTTATTATTTGTCTTCTCAATGAGTCGAAAGAAATTTCTCGCTGGCATAGTCTGATCGAAAAGCCGGTTATCGAAAGAAAAATATTTATAACATAATTTTCTTGTCTTCCATCAAACTTGCATAAAGGAGAGACTTCTGTCGAACTATACCAAATTTCCCTTTGTACACTAAAATTCATCAACTTTACGTGACGTAACTGGTACTAGGAATTTCGTTTCCAATTATCTTCTGGTAATGCTGTAAATCATGAAAATTGCTCATTGGCATTACTCATTTAACGGTATCTCTGAGTCGTGCACGCGACCTGTAATGGGAAAGGAGCTACGGGGAATGCGGTTCATTCCTTGGTATCCATGTTTCGAGTCAACTAATTTTTTCTCCAGTCAGTCACCTGTGAGGTACGGTGCGGGTAGGAGTACAGCATTTGTGCATCGCGACTCTACATTCTCGTGTGGGCAAAATGGGTGTTTCCATGCCTAGAGTAATAAGCTTGGACACTGGATAAAACAAACTCGTTGTCGTATTTACACTTGCACAGCAGTGACTCAAGTTGTGAATCTTTGGCTAACAAATACACTCACTCAGTTTGTTTGGTTTAGGAACTCCTACTTTCCGAGCGAAATGAAAAGCATTGTTAGGTGTACAGCAGTCAACCTGAAGATGCGTGCCCACGCATTCCAGTATTATCGTCGTATACATTAGTGAGGAAAGATTTTTGTCACTTAGAAAATATCCGAAGTTAGGGAACGTAGAAAATACAGGTTTGGTGTGTGGTAAGATTAGCTCAGTGCACTCCAATTACAGGATTTGTTTTATTTTCCAATGCTGTTACGTAAACTTTTACGAATAGCATCTGATCGTATAAGTCTGTTGAATAAAGTAGAAGCAGATAACTTTAGCAAGGAATTGTTTGAAATGGAACGGTTCTAAACCAAATTTCTTGTGACAACTTACAAGAAAAACGGATTAGAACTCATTTTACCTGTTATAATAGTTGTTCACAGTATATACAGATAGTGAAACTGGTGAGATGAATCATGAGTGATGTTATGAAGGGACGATTCGCACTTTTATTCGGGCTTTATGCACTTTAATGTCCTCATGTGCCGAGAGATATGCCTCCATATTGATGTTTAAATTCAGCCTTTTAAGTTCAAGTAGCTACTGTCTCTTTGACTGAATGACTCACTGACTGCGTGTTCGCCTATCCATATGTGAAATGTACAGAAACTGACACGAGATTACCTGTGATGTAATCTTGATCTCATAATTTTTTAATTTTCTTTCTAGTGTAGTATTTTCTACCAGTATTCTCTGTATAGAAGCCGATTTAATCATCCTGCTCATGCCCGCTAATTTCTTTATATTTCGCGCAAATATTCATCATTATTCTGTATATAACTGTATACGAAAATATATTTTCATTACAATGAAAGACCCAAATCTCAAGTTCGATTTTTTCCTCGTGGAGAAATTTTGCCTCGTCTTATCATAAAGTCTTCATATTTTTCTAGTTTGTGCTCACGGTTGTTTTTGTGAGATTGTGTAGATTTGAACCCGGATTTTCTGGACTCATTTTCTCCTTAGACCTTATTGCGTCTTCAGTTTCGAGCAGTTGCTTTCATCTCTCTGATTAAAAAGATCGAAGTTATTCGCGTATCTAAAGATCGCGATGCACGAGAAGAGCGAGGTCGCTGGGCCGTGTCGCAGGTGATGGTCTGCCATCGGTCACTGCTCGGAATTACTGCATTTGCGGCCGCCCCTGGCCACAAACGATGCCTTCTTTATAATTTTGGTTCGCTACGGATGACAGTTTTCATGTTCCTATCTAAACATGCCTGGGCAATCGCAACTGAACAGTGTAGCCAGTAGCCATTATTCACAGCACTATGGACTAAGGTCGACGGTTAAGTCGGATCATTACTGATAGATTAAGGACGGCATATCTGCGTTGATCATTAGTTAGCTAGATAGAATTTAGGTGTGCACTTTCGAGCGTTAACATTAAGTCGACAGGGTATAGTTCATTCATCGAGATCATTTTTCACAGGAAAAATGTTCTAGTTTCACTCAATTTATTATCTTGCTCAAATTGGCTTTGAATCCGGTTTTTAAATTCTGTCGAGTCTCTATCTTCTGAAATATAATGTGTTAGTCAGCTTGGGATCACTATGTTGGTGATTGGTGTTCGGCAATCGCTGCGAGTAATCGTGGCAATTGCAGTGATTTGCTTCCTATTTACCGCAACTCCGTTTGTCGAAGCTCAATCGCGCAGCGTGAAGACGTCAGACCTGCAAAGAACCCTTGGTTCAGAGGGTGAGTTTATCTAAGTCATTCTAGATCGTGTAGGCAAATAAACAGTGTACATTATTCACTGAACTCAATGCTCCGATCTTCATCGAAGCAAATAGAATACCATGAATTATATATTTTAATGTATTGTAATCTGGCATTATATAATGCCAGATCATCTACCCCCACAACTTTTTTCGTTCGTCGATGTAATTAGAAAAATTTCACTTTGAGACCCAAACTCACCTGGATATGTACTCGAGTTTTAAGCTCATTTCAAAGTGAGGTCGCTTTAAATGTGTGGATTTCGTAGTAAAACATTTGTTTCTGTGTGCATATGAACCTAATCGATTTTACATTCGTTAACTCAAACTCTAGCGCTTGTGTATGTATATAATTCTCAAGCACCTTTAGATATGTGATGTTAGAAGTCGATCAACTTTTGTGTTTATTTCAAACTATATCATCTGTGATTGTGTGAATTTCGATTACAGAAAGTGTAAATGTGTTCATATCAAATTCGAGCAACCGTGCACATGATGTTTAAAGGTGCATCGAGTGGCAGGTGTAGGACTCAGACTATAGTTGTTGCCCATACAAGGCTTGTCGCTCACAGCTGCCATTGTTACTGTTTACGCTCCTCATTTTGCAGCTACCACGTCAATTGCAGATGATTAATCACCTATTAACTTGTTCCGATCGTAGTTTAGTATATATTGAAGGAATCTAGTTACCACGTGTCTTTAAATTTGTTAATCGAATGAAATAAAATCATTCAAATGTAGTATTATGAACTGACGAACGTCCCATATGCTGGTTTCGGATACTTGTAAGCGAAAAAACTATCTATAGGAAAATAAAGTTTAAGAAGGTATGGCAATGCTAGATATCTTCGAGCCACCTCAAGTCCCCTTCTGTTATCGCATTCCACAGTCACATTCCGTCATTTTCCATATGTAAAAATGCTGCAATTTTATTTATGTAAGAGAAGCACGGAAGTTAACAAAAATTGAGCCGGAGTAAAAGTAAGCATAACTTTCACGTTACAGTTAAGTTATGTTCTAGTATCTTTATTAAAACTATCGGTGACCTGCTGCCCCATGCCTCACAAGTTATGACGCGCGACGTTGGGTAGCAGCACGTAAATGCTGTTGACAAGCTGACTGACAAACACTACAGCGAGGCACAAGTTAGCAGCGTGCCGCGTTATATGGCACAGCGCCAGGCAGGCATCACGGCTGTTATGTGTCAGATATGACCGCCCGCCTGCTAATGGCTTGACGTTCTACGTCTGCTCGCACGATTATATGTCTAGACACACTCAGACTACACGCGCCAGTGTTTCAGGTTGGAAATTTTATACTGATTGGAAATATTATATACTTGGATATACTAAATTCAAGCTTATGAGGCCTCGTAATGACTTGCTGCAGTGGTAGGTAGCCTAATAGCTGGAACGAATTGCCAAGTCTATGGTACCGTATGTGTGTTATCCTACGCAAGTTCCGCGATGCGCGTTGCGGCATCTAGTCCTCTTGGGGCGTGTTGCGGCAATCAAGTCCTCGTGCTGCGCGTTACGGGATCGATTCCTCTTGGTGCGTGTTGCGGGATCGAGTCCTCGTGGTGCGTGTTGCGGGATCGAGTCCTCGTGGTACGTGTTGCGGGATCGAGTCCTCTTGGTGCGTGTTGCAGGATCGAGTCCTCGTGTTGCGTGTTGCGGCAATCAAGTCCTCGTGCTGCGTGTGACGGGACCGTGTCCTGGTGGTGCATGTTGGCATAATCAAACCCACGTACTGCACATCACTGCTGCCGCAGTTAACCAAGCACTCGAGGCCCGCGCTGGCACCAGACGGTGGGCGTCGCCTTCTCCTACGCGCCTGTTTGCCGTTGTGCATTGTTGCTTTTCTGAGATTTTTCCCGTTACTCCCGCCGTGCATGACAGGAGTTGAAGCGTGTACTGCATAATTCATAACTTAGAAGTGAGGTGTTTTCTCCTAAAGGAAATTAATTCTGGTTATCATAGCAAAATTTCTTATGAGTGTTGGGTAAGCGCCAAATACTGTTTGATAAGTTTAAATATTTCTCCAATATCAAGCAGTGTTTAATACTCCCAGAGTCCGACTATTCTCGCTAGCTAACATTTTGATTGTTATTTACGATAAATAACTTTGAATGACAGCACACATGGCCCTTTTTGTTTCACATTTTCCGCGATGACTTAAGAGCGCTCTTTATATTGTTTAATTTCTATATATGACAAGTAATTCGTTGCAGCGTGTGACTGTAACGGCTACTCGGAGCGCTGTTACTTCGACAAGGATCTGTACGAGAAGACCGGCCACGGCGGCCACTGCCTCGACTGCGCCGGCTATCGGGCGGGCCCGAACTGCCAGCGATGTCGGGACGACTACTACGAACTGCAGAGCGGCGAGTGCATCGCTTGCAACTGTGATGAGCAGGGTGAGTGTGATGAACAGGGTGAGTGTGATGAACAGGGTGAGTGTGATGAGCAGGGTGAGTGTGATGAACAGGGTGAGTGTGATGAGCAGGGTGAGTGTGATGAACAGGGTGAGTGTGATGAGCAGGGTGAGTGTGATGAGCAGGGTGAGTGTGATGAGCAGGGTGAGTGTGATGAGCAGGGTGACTGCGATGAGAGCGAGTATAATGAATGACACGAATATGACGAAAGTGGATATAATGGGCGTGGTGAGTACCTATAATGTATAATGAGTAGAGTTGGTATAATGGCCGGTTTGAATGTGATGAGAAAATACTACGATGAGTGGGGTGAGTGTGATGTGCAGGGTCGTCGATTTTAGGTAAATACGTTATTAATTTTGAATTTGGACTTCAACATTTTAACACGCAAAATAGCCAAAACCCACATTATTTTAGCTCAAAAATTTTGGGTGAAGAGAGTGAGTATGATGAGTGGGTGAATGTTATGAGAAAGCAAGTATAATAATTGGCGTGAGTGTGATGAGCAGAATAAGTGCATGAGCTGGGTGAGTGATGAGAAGAGCGAGTAAAATGAGTGGGGTGAGTGTGATGAAATTTGTGAGTATAATGAGTGGGAATGATTGTGATGAACCTTGTTGGTGATTACTACTTTGCCTCAAATACGTCAAATAAAATTTATCATAAAATTAGATTTATTCTCCAAAAAATTCTGGTATTGTCTTCAAACTGTTCCATGTAAGGAATCCCTTTAAAGTATCGCTTTCTTCGAGGATTTTTATTTGTAATTTTCAGGCTCGGTGATCCTGCAGTGCGGCTCAGAAGGTCAGTGCTCGTGTAAACCCGGAGTAGCTGGCGACAAGTGCGAGCGCTGTCAGGAGAACTACTTTGACTTCGGATCTCAAGTTAGTACCTTTGCCAGTATAATGCTGGTATAAACCTAGTATAGTGCTTGTATAATGGTAGTGCAGTGCTACTATAATGCCAGTATGATGCTAGTATAATGGTAGTGCAGTGCTACTATAATGCCAGTATGATGCTAGTATAATGCTAGTATAATGCCTATATAATGCTAGTATAATGGTAGTGCAGTGCTAGTATAATGCCAGTATAATGCCAGTTTAATGGTACCTAGTATAATGCTAGTATAATGCTAGTATAATGCCAGTATAATGCTAGTATAATGCTAGTGTAATGCCAGTATAATGCTAGTACCTATAATGCTAGTATAATGGTAGTGCATTGCTACTATTATGCCAGCATGATGCCAATATAATGCTAGTATAATGCTAATATAATGGTAGTGCAGTGCTACTTTAAGGACAGTATGATGCTAGTATAATGGTAGTATAATGCCAGTATAATGCTAGTATAATGCTAGTATAATGCGAGTATAATGCCAGTATAATGCTAGTGTAATGCCAGTATAATGCTAGTATAATGGTAGTATAATGCTAGTATAATGTTAGTATAATGCTAGTATAATATTAGTATAATGCCAGTATAATGCTAGTATAATGCTAGTACACGAATGTCCACGTTGTACGCACGTACAAATTAAATTCGTTCAACTTTTGTCTTAGACTTGGCACTTCAGAAGTTTGACTAAGCGTGTATATATGTTTGCAAATCTTTAATTACAGTGAAAGTTCGATACAGATTGATAGAAAATAAAAAATATGCGCCGAGATCAATATGTTATGTTATGACTTATGCCGATGGTTTCAGGGCTGCAAAGCGTGCGGCTGCAACAAGGCGGGCAGCTATGCCAACGAGCCGAACTGCGACTCGCGCTCCGGCATCTGCTCGTGTAAGCGCAACGTGGAGGGCCAGCAGTGCGATAAGTGCAAGCCTGGCTACTTCAACCTCGATGAGGAAAATGAGTTCGGCTGCACACCTTGCTTCTGTTATGGACATTCTTCCATATGTCAATCCGCTGGCCGATATTCTAAAGGTAAATTTATATTTAACGCTACCTAATTAATTTAATTCTCAGAGTAAACTTTTAATTCGCTTTAATTTTTTTCATTCACTTTTAATTTGTTGACGTAGGCGATCTTCACATCTCTTTCAATTAAAAATTTAACTTAGAAATTGTTACGGTTTATGAAAAAGTGCATTCAGTCAAGGTTAAATTTGTACCTAATTAGCATGCATTCAAAAGCTTATCACGTTTTTTCTATCATGGTGAAGGAATTCCAATGTATTCATACCTCCAATTCATTTTTTGATGTACTCTCTGACAATAATGAATCTAATGATGCTCTTTAATTTATTAGGAGCCTTTTATAAAGACCGTCATTATTATAGATCGCCAGACATCGCGCCATGAAGAATTCAAAATTTATTGTGAGAATTTGTGAGGAAAGCTTTCTGGAAAAGTCAGCTTTGAACTTACTATGTGTCTTTTCAAAGTCTGTCCATTGATATTGAAAAAATGAAACATTTTTATTTCCTTCCTGGTGGTGCAATTAGTTTTCTTTACCGTGTTTTCGCCTTGAGGGAGGGCCGCGATGAGTTTGGATAAAATGGAGTATCAGCTGCGTTTGTGTCTTTAAATTTTATTAACATCTCAGAATGACTTTTATTGATGTGAGGGAGCGTCGTCATCTACAATTTCGATCAGCGTTTAGTCACCCTCGTAGGGGCGTGTTCATTATGGTCATTTTTCGCCGTAGCTTCAATAAGTTGTGAAGTCAAAAATAATTTCGTCCTAGAAAACACTATTGACTAATTTATTCGTCTTTACTCTCATTGATAATGTATGTTTAGAATGATAATGCAGTTTTTACTTCAGAACTTAGAAAATACTCCTTAAATTGGTCTGGGTAATTTTTAAGTCGATACAATTTAGATTATAAATTTATTGAATGAATGATAACAAACTATATTACCGTATTGATGGTGAAATATAGTAATGTTTAATAATGGTCTATCGAAATATGGTTCAATGATGCTTTATACTTATTAATATCACGATCGTGTTGTAGGGGAGATTACTTACCCTGCGCAGTATTACTGTGAGTATTTTCATGAGCATTACTGTGCTTTTTCCGTGGGTCTCTTGACGTGAAGACGTGATAACTTTGTACACTTAAATAACAGTGCGTCAATGTTATTCGTGCCGTGCATTAACCTGGCGTTGATTAATTATAGTTACACGTTTGATTTGTGATGTATCATATATACAGTGCCTCATGAATTTTTCACATGTAATTTATTGATCAGTGGTGCGGAATAATTTTTCATGAAATAAATGTGTACATAACGCATACACCTGGTCACTTCTTAATTGTTCGTGATTCAAGGAATTGAGGCTTCTTCATTTCGTTTAATTGTGCCTAATTTCCTAGTAATAACAAGTCCGTCAACTCATAATCGATTTATTTTTCTCAGTAGAATACAATTTTCTCATTACAATTATAATTTGATTGGACCTCCAGTTCAAATGCTACAAGTAGAAAAATTGCCAATACGTCGACACTTAACTTTTTCACTGCATTCATTCACAAATTCGTTTATGAGTATTTATAATAAATCTCATAATCATTTATACAAAATACAATAGGTGCCGCAAGGCGTTTGGTCGTTTAATCTCGTTTCACTCTAATGCATTCAAAGTCGTAAATGTTCTATCTTTATTTCCATGTACTTGGATCGTGATCACGGGTTTCTCAATTGACATGTTTAACTTTTTACATGTTTTGCATGTAAGGATTTGACATGGTAAACTTTTTACCTAAAATGAACGATTGTTCAGGTTCTTTTTATACGAGTTTATTTTTCTAGATATTAGGAAGTACCGTAGGTAGTATATATTTACGTCGGTGTAAATATTTTTCTTCTGCAGTGACTTGATTTGACAATGTTTTTACGTAAAACTTCTCTTATAAAGATATTTGTGCTTATTTACGTTTATAATACCCTAAAGATCAGTGTGTCGTTACTGTGATTTTAAAAATTAGTTTGGCTTTATAAAAAGCTTTTATATCGATCTTATAGATGTGCTGGATCCGGCATTTTCCTGTATGTATATTATCGTCGATTGAGATCGAGACTTTCCATGTCGCTCCTTATACTCTTCATGTTGATGATTTTCCTCCAACGTAATTATGCAACGCTTTACAACTTATATATTTAAATTCTGTACATAAATTTCTGACTAAAATTATTTCTCATTATTTTCATGGATACTATCAGAACTGTTTCCTAATCTTTCTTTTAAGTTATTCTGCAACAGTCCAAATTTTCTTTGCTACCGGTACGTGTCGTTTATTTTGGTTTGCACATTTCGGCAAAATATAAATTGTTCATGTGCCTTGAATGAATTTTCTATGCAATGAATATTTCGATTTATTACTCAAAATGTCGAATTTTGAACGTCATTTTAGTTTTTGTCATTTTTGTAAAAATGTTATTTTATGTCACGCCATTCGAATAGTAATTGATCAAAAATTTAAAGTATATGAATCTAATATTTTGAAACTCATACTCATTATAGTATTATAAAAATCGTATCATATAATAGATTTAATAAAAATAAAATAAGATATCATAGTCCAATATTTTGGTTTACAGGCGTAATAGAGAGCGGCTTCAGGCGCGGGGCAGAGCGCTGGGCGGGCGAGGACTGGGGCGGCCGTCCCATCGCCGTCACATACGACGCCTCCGCCAGGATACTTGCAGTCTCCACCAGGGGGCCTGATAAAGTCTACTTCCTCGCACCTAGTGAGTACATTATTGAAAGACATGTTTCTTAGAGGGACATTTTCAAATATTGTTCCCGCTACCCATATAAAAATATGTAGAACTTATAGATCAAAATGCGCCCTACAAATTCATTTCCAAATACCTGATTACAATTTAGGAAATCGCTATCTGCCTCAAAAAGAGTTTACAAAAAGGTTTCCTAATAAAAAAGTTTACAAAAAGGTTTCCTGATCTATCTCACAAAATCATTGCGTGTGCAGACCGGTTCCTGGGCGACCAGAGGTTCTCGTACAACCAGTACCTGAAGTTCCAGCTGCGCATTGCTGGCACGCAGGCTCAGGCCAGCACTGAAGACATCATCCTGGAGGGAGCTGGACTCGTGGTCTCAGCCCCCATCTTTGCCCAGAACAACCCGCTGCCCAATGAACAGGTTTGAATCGAAGGTCTCAGTAATGTATGTTCTGTTATTTCTACAAGCGTCTCAGGTGCATGAACCTCATGACGCACAAGTAATACGAGTAATAAATTTGTCGAATTCGCACGTAATAACACCGATTGCCGCAGGCTTAATCCAATTTGTTTTTAACCGTAGTCTGCGGGTTCATTAATCATTTTCAATATAATTCCAATATATATAATATAAATATATAATATAATATACAATATTTTGGTCTGTTGAAGAGAATTACCGGCAGTAGATGAAGACTTCAATTACAAGGCAATGCATGCGTGAGCATTACATTTCTTGTATCTTGAAAATTGTTTACCTCCAGAAAATTTTACTTGGTCAGCAGCAAACAAGCTGAATTCCTTGCATTTTACTAATTCCTCATTTTGACTTAAATCTTAACGCATTACGAGACGCCCATTCAATTAATGCGTCATGGCCGTTTTTATCGCAGCACCAAACGATTTCACAATTGCTTATAATCCAAAAAGTTACTTTTTATGTTATGCATTTGAGTGTTTGCATATTTCCAGATTACAAAAGCTTACTTCTGTTTACAATTGCTGTGTATCCATTTGACCGTCTTGCGTTGTTTCAGTTGCAAGAATATTCGTTCAGGCTTCATGAAGACCAAAAGTTTGGCTGGTCACCGCGCCTGAGCTCTCGGGACTTCATGGCGTTACTCTCCAACTTGACGGCGCTGAAAATCAGAGCAACATACTATTATGAAGGTAATTAATACGAATATGGTTCTTAACCGCGGCTACTATACTAATATGAAAGTAATATACACGGATTTAGTTCTTAACCGCGGTTACTCTACTAATATGAAGGTAATTTACACGGATATGGTTCTTAACCACTGCTGCTCGACCAATCTGAAGTCAATTCACACGCTTATGGTTCTTGAAATCGCGGTGTCTGTACTACTATGAATGTAACTTACACAGTAATGGTTCTAATTTGAAAGCGGCTGTTGCTACACTGCTATGAAGATGATAAGTATGGCCATATTACTACTGTTCAGGAATTGAAAGCAAATGGTACCACATTAAGTGGAATCAAAGGTAAGTGCGATCGATGTCTGGTTGGGGAACGACATCCGTCATAATGTTGCTACTGAAGGAACCGTCAGTCAAAACTGGCCATATAAAAGTAAGGAATGAACACAACGTGCAAAATTGTTAAAAAGTACTCGATATAAGAAGCTGTCTTTTGCATGTTCTTTATATAACTAGTGTCTTAGCCTGGTCATTTGAAGATTTGTTCTCATGTAGACTTGTCCTCCTGGCTTCTTAAACTTTTTCGATTTTTCTCTGGGAAAATATATGCTCTTAGTGATTCTCCCTTACATGATTTATTCTCGTTGTCAAGTATAGCTTTGCATGATTATTTATGTTCATGGTTATTTGCCATGTAGACAACTTTCTTATAGGATTTTTTCATTTGGAATTATTACCTATTCGTCTCTCTGAATTTTCTTCTCGATATTTCACTTTCCTGACAATTTATATACTAGATGATTTGTCTCTTTGAAGTAAATGTTTATCACGAAGTAAACAACTCCATAAGATTTTCATGTTCGAAAGATCCATAACATAAATATTTTTTTTGCCAGAAATTAAGTCTAAAAGATGATTTGTCGGCGCCCGCAGGTCGCGGTTACTTGGACGACGTGCGGCTTGAAACGGCCCGGCCCGGTCAGTTCGGGTTGCCAGCGAGCTGGGTGGAGATGTGCACGTGCCCGCTAGGATACGTGGGCCAGTACTGCGAGTCCTGCGCTCCGGGCTTCAGGCATGATCCTCCCAACGGCGGACCCTTCGCATCCTGTACGCCCTGCAACTGCAACAATCATGCGGATGTTTGCGACTCTGAGACTGGTAATATATTCATCAATTAGTTTTTAGTGAAGTTTTGGTGCAGTATTTACTCTTTTTAGCACATTTTCTCATTTATGAAAAAAATGAACTATTGTGCTCGCCATATCCGTCTGTCCGTCTGTCTGTCCGTCCGTGACTTCACGTTTTCGTCAACAAAAAATGTGCTCTCTGTCACTCACTGCAGCGAGTACTGACTTATGTTTTTTATATTATGCAGAAATTAAATAATCGTCGAATATAGAATTATTACAACTGCTACTATACGTATTTTTTAATCAACTGTATCTTGTGTTCCCGTGTTATTCGTATGATTTGTTTTCCACTTTTTATATGTAAAATTGTTACATTCCCTCATAAATAAGATAGTTTTTCCACGTTTCTAACATCATTTATTCGCTGATTGTGTCGCCAGGCCAGTGCATCTGCAAGCACAACACGGCAGGCAGTCAGTGCGAGCGCTGCGCCAAGGGCTTCTACGGCAACGCCCTCAGAGGGCAGCCTGACGACTGTACGCCCTGCGACTGTCCTGACGGCGGCGCCTGCATCAAGCTTCCTGATGAGACTGTCGTGTGTCTCGAGTGTCCTCAGGGATATGCGGGTGAGTGTCTCGAGTGTCCTCAGGGATATGCGGGTGAGTGTCTCGAGTGTCCTCGGGGATATGCGGGTGAGTGTCTCGAGTGTCTGTCTCGAGTGTCCTCAGGGATATGCTGGTGAGTGTCTCGAGTGTCCTCAGGGATATGCGGGTGAGTGTCTCGAGTGTCCTCGGGTAAACGCTGGTCATGCAGTGTCATGAGTGTCCTTAGGGATACGCTGGTCAGAGTCTCGAGTGTCCACATGGAAAACGCTGGTAAGTGTCTTGAGTGCCAGGAATACGTGTTGGGTGTCCACTCTGATAAGTGTTGTGTGTCCGTATTGTGTTTATTGGTATTAAAATTATTTCGCAGTTAATGATATCAGTGTATTAATTCTCAAGACTAACTAAAAATTAAATTCTTAATGATGGAGAAAAAATTGTTGTAATATACGCTATGTAGTTTCAGCAGCAAGCTGACGGGCCAGATGACTGTCTATTCCGTTCTATAACTATAAATAATATGGCTCTTTGTTCAGGGGATTGTTCAGAATGAAAACTCATTGTGGATTGTAACGGTTTCTGAAAACAAAGAATGAACAATTTGAACACGTATTGAGGTCATTTGAGATTATAAACAATATAGAGAAAATAACCAAGGCTAACAAGCAATAAAAGGATCATAACATAAGTAAATGATAACATACCAAATTGCTGAACAATCTCGGTCAAGTTTAGTTCAAAATGAATTTTGTCTGAGCTCATTAACTCTGGTCCTACCTGAAAAATCCCAACCTTATGCATACAGGAGAAGTATGTTCTGTAAAATTCTTTACAATAACCGTATGCCTATTATTCCGCAGGTCCTCGGTGCGACATTTGCACGGACGGTTACTTCGGCGACCCTCAGGGACGCGTCACCCTCACGCCGAAGCCGTGCGAGAAGTGCGACTGTAACGGCAACATCGACCCCAACGCCGTTGCGAACTGTAACCGCACCACGGGCCACTGCCTCAAGTGCATCTACAACACCGGCGGCGCCTTCTGCGACGAATGCCTGCCCGGTGACTGCTCAATTTCTGATTGCAATTAATCTTATAAGCTTTTTTAATGTCCATTGGCATCAGAATCCGATTCTGGGTTTGTGGCATTTAACTTTGTTCAGCAGAAATCTTCAAAATTGGATAATTTTAAAGTTATTAATCATCATCTTGTTTCTTGTCCGTTTTGTGGTTCTATTAATTTTTTAATTACATATATTAGAATTGGCAGCGAGTGATTCTCTGCTCTGCATTTGTTTATTTCACTGATCTATTTATTTTCTAACGAAGCTCGATTATGTCATGGTTTTGAGTGAGTACCATTTATCGAACATTTTACATAGCGACTTGAAACTTTGCTTCTATTTTAGACTAATTTTTAATTACCTTGCAATAGCGTGGATTTTCCGATCAAGTTACAGTTTTTTTCCATTTATCACTAATTTTGAATTTTGATCATTTGGTCACATGTGATTTCTGCTGTTACATTTTTTGAACAAAGTTCATATATGTATTTGCAAGAAATAAAATTTGTCTCTACGCTGACGACATCTGATAGTTTTGCATCGAACAATCACCCGTTATTTGTTTTTACGGTTAAATTATTGAAGTTTTTTATAAGAATTTTACTCCTGGCAGGTTTTTACGGAGAGCCGCTGGTGCAAGGCGACTGTAAACCCTGCCGCTGCAATCACTACGGTGAGTTGCAATAATGAGATCAGCTCAGGCTGATATACAACTCCGAAATGATTGTGTCTAGTAAGTGATATCTGCGAGTGATCGTCATGAAAATTGTATCGACAATATTGTATTCGATACAATTCCATTACCTCATTTTCATCAGTTACCTGAAAAATGCTCACCGATATATGTACATATTACAGTAGCCATAGTGACATAAGGATACTCGTTTTACGGGATATCTATCTTCAGTTGGTCTACGAAGAGCATAACCTAGGATCTCTGTCCATGTTGACGCACAGGGACGGTGCCGGAGACATACGGACCACCCGTGTGCAACCAAGTGTCGGGGCAGTGCCGCTGTAAGGAGCATGTCACTGGACGTAGCTGTGACTCTTGCCAGCCTGGCTTCTGGAACCATCGCAGTGGGAATGTTAGTTTACTTGCTTCCTTTCCATTAATTATACATATATCATTAATTTTAACTATAATTATCAATTTCTTATAAATTGCGGTAAGATCTCTTTCAAGTTCTCCCTTTTTCTTAGCCGTTAGCATCAACAATATCCTTTTAAGAAAGTCTTCATTATGTGTGAATCAAGTTTACAAAATGGGTGAAAATTAACTGGAAAGTCAGTAAAAATTCGTTAATTGGATATTACAAAGATTCTTTTAAATATTGTCTCATTATCTATTTAGTTTCTCCTAAAATGTGCTTAAAATGCCTCAAAAATCCATTGTGCTATTCTAAAAATCAAGTTGATCTTGCCTGAAACATAGCTATCTCTCATGAGCAGGGTTGCGAGGAGTGTGGGTGCGACCCAATAGGGTCACTTAACGGCACCTGCGACCCGTTCACGGGTCAGTGCTTCTGTCGTGAGGGCGTCACAAGTCAGAAGTGCGACGTGTGCGAGCCTCAGCACTTCGGCTTCTCCCTGCAAGGCTGCCAGCCCTGCGACTGCGACCCCATAGGTTCTGTGTCCCTGCAGTGCGACGCGACCGGCCAGTGTCAGGTGAGATCGTCTTGATTATTTTAGTTGTTATTTACCTGGTAGTTTATCTCCGTCAAGACGTTAGCTATGGAGTGTTCGGTTGTCTCTTAGTCATGAATTGCCATAATTATTGTTCGGGATTACCGAGAGAGCATTTATGTTTTTTATAAATTTTTTGGGTTTCCGTCTTCAAAAAAAAAAAAAAAAAAAAAAAAAAAAAAAATTGGAACCAGGACAGAATTAGTGGTTAGAAATGTGCCTTATGAAAAGTCGCAATTTAGTTGGTAAATACTTATAAATTCTGGCTTGTCTTCTGAAAAAGAAAAATCACTCTCTTGAAAACCACTTCAACTAAACGAAGAAATATTTCGAGATGAAAGTATTCGCCAAAAATTCAAAGAACGTTGCCTACCGTAGTTCAAACAATAATGGATATGTTTTAGATACCGTAGACAACCTTTTCATTCATATGTTCTTATACAGAAATATTGTCGTAAATGTGGCTGTAAAATATGCAACGTTACCGTGAACTGAATGGTTCGTAAAAAAATCCGTCTTATAAAAAATTGCTTCTGTCCGCGCAACAGCCCAACAAATTTGATTTCTTCATTCATAATGTGATTCACTCAAGAGCCTTACGCGATGAGTTCCTGACAATGACGAACGTGTCTTTATTGCAGTGCAAAGAGAACGTGGAAGGCCGACGCTGCGACAGATGTCGGGAGAACACCTACGACAAGCAGGCCGGATGTCGAGGTCAGGACCTATTGTTACTGTAAAGCTCAAACTTCTTTCTATTTGTAGAGTGTTAGAATAAATAGAACTCTACTATCATCACGGCTGAATTTTGCATCATTACTTTCCAGTCAAGTCAAAAAATTATGAAGGTACCGGAATTCCAGAGACGAATTTGTAAGAAATCGCTTCTTTTGGTTTTGATTTTAGTCATCGTGAGACCATCGATTGCTTTGTATTTTTTGTTAACTTTTGCATTTTGTTTTAGTTGTTTCTTCTTGCAGATTTAGGAATAATTTGTTTTTCTCTTACATAGTTTTTTGGCCTCTGTGTGATTGTTTTCGTATGCAAATTATTATTTTAATCAATGAAGTCATTCCACCCATCTCTGTTGTTATTTTATTTGATCGTTCAATAATCCTCATCTCAATTTCCGTTCTAAGATTCTTGACTGCAAAGCAAGACTGGTTTCCAAAGAAATAATTTTGGTCAAATTTTATGTGGCGTGCAGACTGTCCTCCGTGCTACACGCTCGTGCTGGACGCCGTGAGCATCCACCGTGAGCGCCTTGCTGAGCTGGAGCGCCTGCTGGCGGACATCGTGAGCAACCCGACGGTGCTCAACGACCAGGACTTCGAGCGCGCCCTCGCCCTCGTCATGACGAGCGTGCAGGACCTGTGGGACGACGCCAGCCGCGCCGCTGATCTTGGAGGTCGACTATTAACTTTAGTTAAGGGAAAAAATTAACCTTAAAACTTGAGGACTTTTAACTTCAGTTTAAGAAAAAAAGTAAATTAAGCTTAGCTGTTACAACACGGTAATTGAGGTCTGGTTGTTGCGATGTTGATGGTATTTAGCCAACGGCTTATCATACATTGAGAGCTTCAAGTGCGCAGCTGTTGCAACAAGTTTTTTAGCATAGTTTTTCTGGCGGTGCAGATGTCAAGCCTTGAAGAATATCTAGCAACGTCAGTTGCGAAGCTGTTTTTGCTTCATGGTTTCGTAATAGTCAGGAATCAAAAGCTAAATCTATATGAGCAGCAGTGAAGCTTGGTTCATCGTTACTTGCTTGAATTAACTTTAAACTTTCAAGTACATTAAAAAATTTCAATTCCTTTCGATATTTGTTACCTGCGTTTTTGTTATTTGCTGATTCTTCCTGATCAGTCTGAGGTTGCAGTGGTAATCTTCGAATCTGAGATGATAAATTTGCTTCATTCTGATGCAGGAGGCCAGACGGTGGAGCGAACCCTGGACGAGCTGCATGAACGCATAGAGAAGGTGCAAGGGCTGGTGGAGGGCGTGAAGGATGCCCTGCGTCAGGGTGGAGGTCTGGCCGAAGTGGGCCGCTCCAACATCACCGCTGCTGAGACCATCATCGAGCAAGCCAGGGGGATGCTCAGGGTATGCTCTATATTTTCAGTAATTTAAAATCTTGAATTCCGCTTCGTAGTTATCCTCGCTCGTGTGTTTCATCCTTGGACACATGGTCAATTGATGCGGAGGAAAATTCAAATATGATATTCGCTATTACGGTAAATCAAAGCTACGGCTTGACATTTTTAAATATTCTTTGGTATTATAAATTTGAGACGTAATTTATGCCTGTTTACGATAAGATTCTGTTTGAAGTCTGTTTTTACAACACTTCTCTTTAACTTCACTTCTTGTTTGTCTGTCTGTCTGTCTGTCTGTCTGCTATAAATCTTGTAATCAAAATTTAATACACTTCTACTTATCCTATCGATCTGAAATTTTGCCCACTTGTGTAAAGTTGGAGACAATGCATGAATCAAGTGTCAAAATAAATGATTTTAGAAATAATTTTTTTTTTCAATATTAAAAAAATTGAAAAAATGATTTTGTCAGCTACAAAATCTTATAACTGATATTTGACACACTTTTACCTGTCTAATTGATCTGAAATTTTGCACACTGGTGTGAAATCAGAGGCAATGCACGAATCAATTACCAGAATAAATAATTTTGAAAAAATTATATAGATATTCAGTATATATATTTAAAAAATTGAAAAGGTAATTTTTTTAATTTTCGAAAATTAGATGAGGTACTACATCTGTAAGATTGGAGATACTGGATTCTTCGGAAGTGTTGTCTTTAAAAAGTAGTTTTTAAACGTATATTATTTCCTCTAGATATTTTGATTGCTTAAGTATTACTTAGTGGCACATAAAATCACTACTTGATCAATAAAGTTTCATTACTGAGCTTATTCAACTTTTCATGTTACCTCTCAAGATGACTCGTTGGGAAATTTCCTTCGGCCTCACTACTCTGTTGAAACTAAAGAACTACCCTTTGAGAACTCCCCAGTGATTACCTACAACTTGTGCGGTGTTTTAAACCTAACGGGAAAGGCGTTGTTGCGTTCACTCAACGGCTCCTCCAATTTCAACTTATCACCCTGACCGTTCCTCTTGTTCCGTGCCCACAGGTCGCCGCTATAATATATTGTGTCTCTGCTTCCATGTATTCAATTTACCGACTCAGATTTAGCTCTGGCCTCATGCACTGCCCCAGTACTACTTCGTACGTCAAACGTTTCACTAGCTTACTTCTGGATCTGTTTAGACTCTATGACAAAATCCACTAGAAAATAACTGGCTACTGAACGCTCGATGACCAATCATTTATGCAGTGATTTATCGTGTGTAGCAATAATTTTTGTAGTGATTTACGTGTGTAGCAATAATTTGTGTAGTGATTTACGTGTGTAGCAATAATGTGTGTAGCGATGTATCCTGTGTAGTGATTTATCCTGTGTAGTAATAATTTGTTTAGTGATTTATCGTCTGTATCAATAATTTGTGCAGCGATTTCTAAAAATGTAGGCCGACTGAAGCGACGATTCCAATTATATTTGCTCCTCCCCCCCACAGGACGCCGAGACGTACCTGCAGATCGACGGCAACGAGGCCCTGAACAAAGCCATGGCGCGCTCGACGGAGTTCGGACAGCAGTCCGCACGCATGTCACAGATCGCCAGGAACGCTCGGCAAAAAGCTGATGCGTGGGTTCATAGCTTGAATAACTGAGACATATTTTATTACCTTCACATTACGTTCGCATAAATGTTGTAACGGAAATATATGAAAACGAAACATTAGTGGCAGCAATCACCATATTGTACTTGTCTGCAACATTAATGTGTTGCATCATGATTTGAATGTCTACAAAATTAATGTGCTGCACCATGATGTATATGTCTGTAACATTAATGTGTTGCATCGCGACGTACGTGTCTACAAAATTAATGTGTTGCACCATGATGTGCATGTGTACAATACTAATGTGCTGCACCATGATGTATGTATCTAACACCAAAATGTTGCAGACAAGAGGAGCAGGCGACGCACATCGAGGAGGTTGCGTACGAGGCGCGCAACACCTCCCATGATGCCGTCGTGCTCGCACGCAAGGCCCTCGATGATCAGGCCAACATGTCCGCCATCATCAGGGTATGACATTATAATAAATAATATCATCAATAATTGTTAGATTAATCTTTCTCGCTGGCTTTGAAATTCATTGAACTATTATCACTTATAATTGTTAGCGTAATTGATCAGAATTCAATTGTTCTAAAAATTATTCTCATTGTTCTCATATATCAAAGTAACGCATATTTTTTTCGAAATCATCATTACAAGCTCTCATTAAGTTTCAGTCAATTTTTCCATCTATTTTTATGAATTGTTATTTTTTTAACGTACAGGGAACACATTAAAAGATTCACATACACAACCTCAAGCTTCACTACTTATTTCTCTTCATTTTTGTTCAGAACCTGAATGACGACATGGACGACCTGGAGGGCTTGCACAACAGCACCATGGCCCGGGCCCGCTCCTCCCTGGCCCGGGCGCTTGTCGTCTACGCTGAGGCCCTGTCCCTCAGCACCCAAGCCTCGGGGATCCCCCTCCCCAACATCGACGTGCCACAGCTGAGGCAGAAAGCTCAGGATATCAAGGAAACTGCCATCAGGATCAAAGCAGAGCTCGACGCTCTGACCAAAGAAAAGGGAAATTTATTGGTCGAAATCGGAGTGGAAATCGAAAGAGCAAAGGACCTTTTGGAAAGAGGTATCCTGCAGCAACAAGTCACAGCCGAGCTTCTTGCTGAGGTGTTCGGCAACAAGCAGAAGGCGGAAGAGGCTGTAAAGAAGGCAGACAAGACACTCGAGGAGGCGCAGAACACGCTCATGATACTGGAAGGTTCGTACACAGTGACGTCTCTCGCTTTTAAAATGTACTAAAATGCATACTATTGTGATAATTTTACCTTATTTCACTAGTGACCGATTCATCTTCCTTATTTTGTTACGCGTTGATATATATGGTAGCGTAGAACTCTGGAATAGTAACATGACGTAAGATTTGCCATTTCTATTGGATATTGGAGTACTTTTATGAAATACGACGAGAAAATTATCGGCTATTCTTTATTAAATTATTGCATCTTCACGTCAATCGCTAAGCAACGTGAGCTTGAGCTCGTACCACTTTGATTTTTTCCGTCATTACTTCGCATTTCTTTATGTTGATCTCGATTTTTCTCCGTAATAAATTTTCGTTTTACAATTGATGTTGATGACAGGCGCTGATATAAAGTATGTATTTGATTATTTGTGCAATAATTGCGCAGAGTTTGACAAGCAAGTGCAGAGCAGCAAGGTTGCTGCTGACGAAGCGCTGAGTCGCATCGCTGAGATCGAGCGGCTCATCGATACTGCGGAGTCGCAGACCGAAGAGGCAGCGAACGCTCTCACGGGCGCCGAGGTGGACGCCCGGCGCGCTAAGGACATCGCGAAGCAGGCGCAGGAGACTGCTGAAGAGGCCAGCAAGGAGGCCGGAGAGGTATTGAACGATTGACGTTTTAAATTAACGTCGATGAGAAATTATAGTCGCTGGCTGGTTGCTCGGCTTGGGAAAATTAATTGATTAAAAAAAAGCTCATTTACAGTTGCCTGGGGCTAGAATTATAGCTTATTAGTTTTATGCGAACGGTTTTGTAATTTTTGTAGCAGTTTTTCTTCCGGAAAAGATATTTTTGTTTACTTCTCTCGTTATTTGGACTCAAGAATGGCAGTATAATGTATTTGGGGCAAGTGGTTGTCGCAAGCTCACGGTTTTCTTTCTTAATTTTCGGTCCCGTCTATGCAAATACGATTGCAAACCACATTCCGTGGAAAGGAATGAAAAGCGTATCTATTATTGATCATTTGTGAACTTGACTAAACGCTACATTCGTTATTAAAATTTATCTCCTCAAATGAGATGCTGAATCTTCCAACCATCACAAACAACCGAGGTTTACCTTGGTAACTGAGCCAAGTTGAGGCATGGGGTGTGGGAGGTTTGGGAGGTCGTGTTATAAATCTAAACCTAATCAATAATCAATAGCATTCTAGTAATGCTCCCTTTCTTCGGCGCAATTATAATTTGCCGATTTTAGTATACTATTCCAATGCGGTTTCGATTCAAAGGATGATCGTGCAAATATTTCCATTTTAAAATTTTTGCAATTTGAATTATATTGATCACCCTGATATATCACTTTAAAATTTGCTCTTGTTATCATTACCAAACATGATTCATTTTTACACACCAATTTTGAATTCATCTCCCTATGATTATGTATGTAAAAAGGTTAAAGCAATATCTTTTCAGGTTCACTATCTAGTAGAAATATTGTAGGTATATTTTTTTGCCTCCGATCACCTATATCAGTTTTTGACGGTGCAAATTTCATTAAAATCCAAATCTACCTTGAAATAGGTAATATTGCGAATTTAATTTTCATTTTAATGCCGCATCTGAAGGTTCGGACTCGGTCGGACTCGACGAGGCTGGAGGCGAGCGAGCTGAAGCTGCAGGCGGAGAGCCTCAGCGACGCCGTCAAAGGCGCCGATGCGAGGCTCAAGAAACACGAGGACCAGGCCAAGGAGGACAGCGTCCTTGTCTTGAGGGTGAGGCGCACTAAAGTTCTTTGCAAAATCATCGCAGAAATAAGTACTCGCTGCTTTTATTACATTTATTTTTATGAGTTATAGCTCCATGCTCCCGTATTCTATAAAATTTCTTATTATGTTTTTTTTTTAATTTTTTTTCACGTGTTATGAATTGACTCATACAATATCAGAAATCAATCAGAGCAGATTTACACCATATGTTATTTAGGTATCTATTGATAGAAAATATTTTCTAGGTTAGAAGGGCTCTTGTAAACTATAAATTTTCCTAATATCTAACAATTATTTTTTTCACTTGGTCTAAATTAACTTAGATGAAATGTAGGAGATATAAATCCTTAATCATTCAGGCATCTTTTAATAGAAAACATTCTAATTTTCTTGTTTACTGGCGAAGGCGCAAGAACAGGCGACGACAGCAAGGAGTCGTGCTCTGGCTGCCAGTCAAAAGATCCAGGAGGCGCAGCACATGGTGGTTGAGATCATGCAGCTACTGGACCAAGTCTCAGATCTGGACCCAGAAGTTCTGGATGCTCTGGAACGTCGTCTGGAGGCCGCGACCAACACCTACAAGATGAGTGGCATCGAGTCAAGCGTCGCCGAACTTTCCGCCGCACGCACATGGCAGCAGAAACAAATTTCCAATTACATGGAGGAGATCAGACTCCTGCAGCTCGAAGTTAGGAATATCTATGAGATCAAGATATCCTTGCCAGATGGCTGTTACCGGCAGACTAAGCTAGAGCCTTAATATATAGCAAACTAATCCTTTGCATGCCTCGTGCGTAGAACTTAATGAGTGTCACATCGTCGTTTGTTTGTGAGCGAGAGTAAATCTTAAAACGCTTTGTACCTAATACCCTGATAATAGTCAAGTTGTAGTTTTTCTTTGAAGAACTTATTAGGATCAGTTTTTCATTTAGGGTATCTGATCTGGCATTTCTGAAACGGATGAACTCCTGTTTCGTGGTACGTTTTGAAGTCTGTTCACTATGTTCATGACAAGTATTCAGCGAGATCCGTTTGGTTCAGAAAGTACCTGATTTTATTTGAGATATAATTCAGGTGTTCCAACTCAATTCACCATTGAATTCATAACGTTCACGTTGTACGAAAAATTATTCGCCATCGATATCCTATTATTCGGTCTCTCAAGCAGTCGCTTTCGATACTGCCTATTTTTTATTCTTGGAATGTTTAAACATGATTTTTTCAATAATTATTCATAATGATTAATTAATCCCAAAAAGCACTTATTTTTTGCAATCAAATAATCATATTAAGAATTTGTTGTCTCGACGAAAATCAGTCTCTTAACGATTTCTTCATACAGATTTTTTCGCGGTTGCCGCTTTAATTATTCAGTGTCAAAAAACAGAGACATTCTTCTACTTTTTAAAAGGTTGACGTTTTTTTAAACGACTAAAAATAAGAAGTTTATTTGCAGAGACTGTTCAAGTATTGTCCTACTAACCGGAAATAATATTCGATGTGTCTTAAGAAATTAGTTTTAATATAAAGTTAATTAAATTCTTTACTTCGAGCTCTTGACGTGACTAACCCCTGTGTCGTGGTTGGAATGGCTTTTACCAATGTAAATCATGACAGTTGATGTAAATTACATGATATCAAGACTGAAATGTAATCTGTTTAAAGCTTTCACTTTCATATAATGTTTTGTTTTTTATTTTTCAATCTCTGTCATTTGTGTCATTTGTGACAGCTCAAAATGTAAAATTAAAAATATTTTGCCTCCTGGATCCATTAAAAGTGTACTTTCCAAAAAAACTTTTTCGAATTCTTAGTTGTAATTTATTTGACCAGCAATTTGTACGGAAATTGTATTTTATTTATTTTATTTGATAAAAATTTAGTTTGATGATTGTATAAAGTTCGGTTTGAGTTTAGCGGCAGGCCTTAAATAAATAGCAACGCTCAGCTTCTTGTCAAAAGCATGTGCTGACATTGTATTTCCTTGCTTGCGTTCAGCCAATTAACTTACACCAAAGAATGTAACATTTAATGCTCATCCTTGTGAAATGCGTAACCACTTCCTTCCGTGCCTTTAGTAAACACCGCGTGAACAGAGACCGACTCTCATTGATTCCTTTTTTCTGAATCAACAAATTTATTCATACGAGAAAATATTTCACCCAAAACTTGACCTTTCTCAATATGTACTTCTGGATTATCTTGGGCGATCTCCTGTTGCTTCCTTGCTCAAGGTTGAATTTTTAAAATATGATTCGGTTATATGATACATGACACAGCAAGTTTGTTGGGTTAATGTTTGTCTCGATTTAAACCGGAATTTCTCGAGTGATTTTCCTTTTTCTAAATTTCCATGTGTTAATTAACCCCTAGATGGCACAATATAATCCAGCTTGCCCATTTTATTTCCAAAACTTAGGAAATCGCGCAATACATTGAGCATGGCATCTAGCCTGTTATCGTTTCTGGGCAGTGATATTATTGGGCTGAAATATCGAACGCATTCGATGAAATTAATTAAATAAATTATTCCATATGTAAAATCCAATTTACATAAACGTTCAACGGAGACTAAACTTGAAAGTTCTATATTTTTATACGAACCTGAAGTGCATTGCTCACAACTTCCATGGTTGAACTATATATACATGTATATACTACACTAGTTACTATGTATATATATATACTTTACTAATTACTATATTACCACGTTTTTCTTAGCTCGCTTTCGTGTCTGTGATGATCAAATCTTGCAATCGATATTTCACCAACTTTCTCATTAGCTAGCGCTCTGAAACTTTTAGGGAAGCTCAGCTCCCGATAACAATACAATAATCAATAATTTGTTGCACGTTTCCAGGCGTATAAACTCTAAAGGAACTCACAAGCAGGGGTTGGAACCTTTAATGCACGTCATCCTCGAGAGGATATTCGTGTTTAGACTGCGTATATCGATGATACGCTTCGTATCATCGATACGTACATCAAGTCAAGTAAATTGGCTCGCAACAACGTGTTTCGTGTGTAGCAACGGACTAAAAATGAGAAAATAAAATACTTAAAAAACTAAAAAGTAGAAAATAAAATGTATAAAAAAAATTTTTAAAGACCACGTTTTTCATGTGGACTCAAAAGTAGAAAATAATTTTTCGGCAGCTACTGATCTCTGTTTGCTTTCATTCTCTTGGTCTTTTGTATTTCAGTTAAAATATTTTACATCTAAAACGAAAAACGTGGGGCGCATCTTCATTTAGGCATGCCTTAATTTCAATTTTGAATTCAACCACTATTTCTAATTATATCAGCAATACACTTATCAAATGTTCAATGAACCATCATATTCATCATATCAAGTAATCACCAAACAATTAAATACATATGCGCCCCACGTTTTTCGTTTTAGATGTTGTAAAATATTTTAACTGAAATACAAAAGACCAAGAGAATGAAAGCAAACAGAGATCAGTAGCTGCCGAAAAATTATTTTCTACTTTTGAGTCCACATGAAAAACGTGGTCTTTAAAAATTTTTTTTATACATTTTATATATACTATATATACTAGTGTAGTTATACATGGTTGAACTATATATACTCATGGCATGATATATACTAGTTCAACCATGCACAACTTCTGTCTGAATTGACTATGCGGCACTTCGTTGTAATCCGCTGAATCCTTTATCTTGAAACTACGAGTACACGAAGTTCACATGAAATCGCTATTCGGTCTGCTCACTCTGCTGCTCAGTTGCCTGCAGTACGGCGTTGTGTGTGGTGGTGCGCCGCTCCTAAAATCGCTTCCTCTGACAGGTCACTAGACGCATGCTGGGATATTGTTCAAGATGCTACCGATGAAGGGACACTAGTAGATTAGTGGCCGCATGGTGTTTAAAGTAATCTTGGACATTACATGGTAGTTACATATGATGTTCTAGAAATAATATAAATAGGGAAGTTTTCTTTATTCATATTGCTCCTTACTTAAACAGTTAAACGCAATAATGGTTCTAATGAGTGCGAATTGTTTTTTTAATATCCAATGATTTTACTTTAGATTAATTAGCACACTGCTAAATTCAACTGCAAATTTTCACATGAGTTATAAATTTAAGTCTAGGGAGTGAGCACCGAGAATGAAAACTGGCGTAGCACAATTTTTTTGGAGTTGGATTATTTTTGAGTAGCCAGTGCAGTGGTCACTGACGAAAGACACATCGCGCATCGCTGCGCTTGGACCTTATTGCCACTTTGCATTTTCAGCACCACTTCCTCTTGAAGCAAAATTCAACGGTAAAAATAAAGCAGCAAAGTCACTTAGATGGAAGACTGAGCATTTTTAAAATGTAAACTCTTTTGAATCTATACTTTTGACACAAATGTCCATTATACTTCATAAACTCCACGAAAAACAAGTATTGCAGTCCGGCGACGGCGAGTTAGACCTCCACGCCCGCCAAGATCCTTATTAATGTTGGGCATCAAGGGTTGCAGTGACCTTAGAACACGGATCGATCTAAGGAAGCTTTAAAACCGGTACCTAGCCTGGCACGTAAGTTCGTTCTAGACATAAGGACCGTACCATGACAATAACAAAGACATCAGCGTGATCATAAATCACAAGCGCGACAATTATTATCTGGCAAAAAATATTCATTGTGGCTTCTTTGGTTCCTAAACGGCAGATATTTTGCCATCTCCGATTCCCCTATCTTTCACTATTGGGTAGTTCGTATAGCGACCGTGGGTGCCATTTTTTGTCAGTGGAGTATTATAATTTGTGCAAGAATAAAGCATGTCTGTATTGCGTGCCGTACTGAAGTAATCTCATAATTATAGACGGACTATCCAAGGTTTCATTTCATAGGACTCATGTTGGTAATGTAAGGCCATAGCTCAGCCCTTACAAGCGTACAGTTTAAGGTATGAAAGTTATTGCTGAAACAGCTGGAAATTGCCAACCACTTTTTTGTGAGAGATTTGAATGAGTGGATCGAGATTTTTTTATGAACCTGTTTTAACAACAAAGTGGAGGAATTAGGCCTCAAATTTTATTGAATGAGTTAGAGAACAAAGTGTACTGAAAATAAACTATATAAAAGTACAGTCTGCTGCTATTCACTCCTTTAAGACGTTCACTGTAAGCAGGTGAGTGGGAATTAGGTACAGTCGCACCAGACGAGTATGTTTTTAAAATACTTCATCTTTAACTATCTTCAAAGTTACATTAATTTATTCGACGTTTTTGATAATTTGGAACCGTTTTTTACATCTGGAAATGTGTTTTATATTTTCCATTAAATTCCAATTGAGTTTTAATATTTTTTGTTTAAATTGTTAACACGTAGCATTTTGTTATTTATTTGGGTGTGCGTGTTATTTTGAGTCTTGAAAATGGCCAAGGATACTTAGGGATGATGCAGAAGCTGATTTAATTAGTTATAATTTAAAAGTTTCATGTGCTTTATGACTGAAAATTCATTGAGTTTACTTGAAAAAAAAAACGGAAAGATATATTGTATGTGTATCCAAGTGTCCATTCTGATTTCGACTGGTTGTAGTTGTAGCTCTCGCTCACCACTGGCTTGAAATAATCTACGTTTTATTTTTGAATGAAACTCTGATAAATACTCATTATTCAATTATCTTTTTTCAGTTTGGTTTGCTTTCCTTTCAAGTTTACCACAACATGTTTTGCTTATTCATTGAAACAATTTATCCGCATATTGACTTGCTAATGCGAGCTCTTGCTTTCCTTTAAATTTTCTTTAAACATAAAATCATACTAGTATTAATGTCCTGCATTATGCTCCTCAGATCGCTTAACTTGTGCTTTTTATTCTGAATTCATCAGAAATATTTCGATGCTGCTTTACAATCTATTAGCTGTTGAATTTTCGCCAATATGGAATAAAATTAAGGAACCCTTTGCCTGCGTATATAACTGAACTAATTAAAAAAAAATATAACAAACAGATAGGAAGAGTGCTAAAAAGAAGCACAATTTTCTGTCAATTCTGCTGTGGGTTTTCGGGGAATTCTAGGAAAAGTCAAGTGTCAAGCATAAATATTAATAATTTGAATACACACACTACGTACGTTGGATGCACATGGTTAATGACGCTAAAGTCTGTGCAGATGATAAATTCGGTTTACTGCTTCATCGAAATTTCCTCATCTTGGGCCAAGACGTGGTCATTGTCCGCGCAGAAACAGACACAATGGCCTCACATGAGCGGCAATGCGTCCGGTTCTCGAATAACAGCTCCACATCAATAATTCATAGAGCTTCTCCGTTCGTTACCTTCTCGGTGCACTCGCCGACTGGGCCGATGCTCTCGTTCTATATGACCGCAACGCTGAAGCATGCACTGGAGATACCTGCAGCTATCAAAACTAAATGTATGCCATTTTGGTCTCCAGATGGTCTTCTAGGTTTTATGTTTTACGCGTGCTCACATGTCGAGCAGCTCTGCACCATTGTCTTGATGTTACCAGAGCCAGGATGATGTCACTGCGGCAATACCAAAATTTCGATTCCATAGCGCAATAATTTGGAGGCGTAAATAAATTATGCACAGTAATTAGACTGGTCTTGAGCGAGCTATTGTTTAGCTGCTTCAACTCCTAGGAATTAAAAAAAAAGCTGGATTTGAAAAACTGTAAGCTTCACTGGGATTTGAAAAACTGTAAGCTTCACTGCTCGACACGAGATTGAAGGTCAATCTCTTTTTAACGGAAAAAACTAATTTTTTATCGCTTCAAATTGAAAACTTTTTGGAGCATTAAAATATTCCCAAAATTTGCTGCCGGGTTTGAATCCATGATGGTTCCTCCTTCGTTTGTTTTTTTTCTGTTTGCTTCTTCTTTTTCCTCGCTTTCGAATCCATTCATCAGTTATTAACTTGGATATAGTGCCGAGCATTCCGGATCCATCCATTATATTATTTATCTGTCAATATAGTCCCAGCAATCTGGATCTTTTCCTCAGTTTTCACGTCTATAAAGGCTCAGAAATTGGGGTTATTTCACCAGTTATTTACGTCGATATAGGCCCAGAAATCTTGCTCTTTTATCAGTTTTTACGTCAACATAGGCCCAGCTATCTGCATCCTTTCATCAGTCATTTACGTCGATATTAGCTCAGCTATATGGATCCTCCCATCAGTTATTCACGTCGATATAGGCCCAGCAAGCTGGATTTTTTCATCCTTTTTACGTCAATATAGGCTCAGCAATTTGGATCCTTTCATTAGCTATATACGTTGATATATGCCTAGCAATCTGGATCCTTTCACCAGGCCCAGCAATTCGTGTCGATAATTAAGGAAAGAAGACTTGTCTGTGCAGTGAATTAGGGTCAATTAGTAGCCTGAATGGCATCAAAGACGAAGCCTCATACTTAGTTATTATAGGCTCGTTGAAACTGTAAAACCATTGATGCGCAATTTTTATTTCAAGCATATTTTTTTGTATTCAAGCGCGTTGGGCTCAATTCTGAAAGAGAATTCATCACTGACTGCTGCACATTATTTTCAACTAACTTTTTGAGCCTGGCATTTTTTGTTTGGCGAAAAAATAAAAAGATAATAAAAAAAACAACAGATACATGAAATCATTTGTAATAGCACCGCTACTATCGTATATTATGATCAGTTCTTTTTGTGTTCTCGTGCCATCAGACAGATTTGGCGTTCGCTATCTTCAGCTTCAAGCTGACTATAGACGTGCGTCACTGTTTTGTGACCTATACTGAATCTGGCTGCTATTCATGACGTTGTTAGCTTGCTCGGTGAAGCGACTGCTCATCGTCTGCAGTCAGCTGCTGTGGCCCTTGCTCCATCCATCCGTGAGGGAGTAAATTTACTCGTAGTGCCATCCCCCACGCATCGCATGTGCCGGCCGAAATAGGCGTCCTGCTACCGCCTAACGAGCAGTGCGCGACAACGGTGTGTTCGTCATCATTGGCAATACGGCGTTGCTACGGCGGCAAACATTTGCACTGAACTCTACGTCTGGGAATGCTGAAGTTAAGCATCGGCCTGCGTCGACCCGTAGGCCTTTAAACATGCTTAGCGTTCGTGTTGAACGCGACTGCGTGCAGCCGTGTCGCCGGTCATCGTTCAGCTGTCTCAACATCCCTTCGCTGAGTAACAAGGTTGGCGAGTTTCTTCACATCTGCCGTTCACGCTTACTAGATGTCACCTTCCTGACTGAGATGTGGCACGACGCTGTTTCTGTTTGCATAGCGCATCTTCGCCGTGGTTACAAATTACGACGGAGTAGCTACCGTTGCCAGCAGGAACGTGCACCTTACCATTCTTGTCATCGGCGCCCTATCAACACCTTTGAGCTGCTATATGTTATATAATATATGTGCTAGAGCCGCCTGCGCCTCGTCTACGGGCGTTGCTGGCACCATCTATCGTCCCGGATCGATGGCAATGTCGCATGATTTTTTCGATGAATTGAGCGATGTCTTCACCAGAGTTACGACTTTCCCTGATCTTGCCCTTACTACTGGCGATATAAACGTTCAACTGAATCGCTTCGACGACCCAGCAGCGCGTTAGATGAACGCCCTGCTGTCCACCTACGGCATGGTTTGTAACGTGACCTTGCCGACTCACCACAAGGGTGGACGGCTGGACGTTGTTAGCACGCATGTCAGCATACATGCTGACATTTAAATTCAGCCAGTCGACATCATCGAGATCACAATATCCGACCATGACTTCTCCAATGGACGGTGCCATGTGTGCGCCCGGTGCCAGCGTACAAAACCGTTACCTGTGGTCCGTGGCTCGTTCTCGACGGCTGTCTTACGCGAAAAACTGCAGTCGGCACGACTATGCCTATGTCAGTCAACGATCTAGCGCAACTCTAAAATACCGAGCTTATCTGTGCACTCGACCTCATTCCTGCACGCACAGTTCGGGTACCTCAACGAGACTCCGACTCATGGTTCGAAGATGATTGGCGGGTCTCGAAGCGTGGGGTTCGACTACTCCAGCGGGCTGTCCATCGGGCGAACAGACGCGGCAATCCTGCTGTTGCAACTCCACCTGGCGAGATGCGCGGCGCAATTATGTCGACCTTCTTCAATGTAAAAGTGAGTCATTTTGGCACCGGAGAGTCGACGCCCAGCGCAGCGACGACCCTCGAGCGCTGTGGCGTTCGCTGGATAAACTTATGGGAAGAGGTCATACAAATGCTTCGGGTGACGTAAGCCTGGAGTAATTCCATGCGGTTTTTGAAAACAAAAGTTTTGCTGTACGAACGTTGTCAGCCGATGCTCCGTCGGCAAGATTGGTGCCGTGCCCGTTCGATTGCGTACTCCAAGAATTCACTTGCGTCACATCTGACGATGTCATCGGCGCGGTGCGCACGCTGCCTAAACAAGCAGTGTGCCAGCGATCCGCTGCCGACGTCATTACTTAAGGGGAATGTTTTAACCCTAGCACCTTCTCTGGTCGAAATTTCCAACCGTTGCCTCACTGTCGGTGTTGTTCCAGAGAACTTCAAATCAGCTCACATTACGTCTCTATTAAAAAACAGATATTGACTCTTATGATTCCAAATCATATCGACCCATCTTCAACCTGTAGATTTTATCGAAGCTCCCCAACGCGTTTTAGCTCAACAACTGAATAACCATCTCCAGCAGACCAGCCTCATGCCTCGCCTCTAGTCTGCACACAGTTATCTCCACTAGACGGAACCCGCGGTGCTGAAGGTGCTTTCAGATATTCTGCGAGCAGTAGACTGCGGCGATATTGCGGCACTGGCTTTACTCGACCTGTCGGCCGCATTTGACTCGGTCGACCACACCACTTTGTTGCGTCGACTGACGTATCATTCGTCCTACGCGGCACAGTGCTGCGTGGTTCGCGTCGTATCTCAGCAATAGATTCCAATGCTTTCGACGCAGGAATTCTACTTCTAAGCCTACGTTGGTCACTATTGCGGCGTACCACAGGGATCAGTCCTCTGCCCGATTCTTTTTATGTTATACACTGTCGACGTATTGCACATAATTGATTCACATTGTTTGAATGCGCATATGTTCGCGGACGACACCCAAATTTATGGCTACTGTGCACCGGCTGACGCTGCAGCGTTGCAAGACCGGATGTCTGTCTGCATGGACGTCGTCTCAGACTGGATGCGGTCCAACCAGTTCCAGCTCCATGCATTAACAACCGACTTTATTTGGTTTTTGACTGCTCAGCGAGCTTCGCCAGCATCAGCTTCCGGTCAACCCTGTTCGCGTGGCAACGCGTTCGTCATACCTGCGTCAGCCTCGGCATTCTGCTGGGCTTGGAACTTTCTATGAACAATCACATTGCCAAAGCCACCACCGCTTGTTTTGGCACTCTGCGACGAATACGTAACGTCTGCGGGTGTCTCTCGAGGTCGGACCTCGAGGCCCTCGTGGTGGCGCTGGTTTTGACCAGGCTGGACTTAGGTAATGTCACACTTTATGGACTACCGACCACTGCACTTAATAAACTGTAATCAGTATTGAATTGAACGCTGCTGCGAACGCTTGTATTGAACGCTGCTGCACGACTCGTGTGCAATAAGCGAAAATTCGACCACGTGCCGCTGAAATTGAGCGATCTTCGCTGACTGCGCATGCTGCAGCGCACGCAGTTCAAAGTCGCTGTTATGACGTTCCTATGCCTTCATGGTCTAGCGCCTTCTTATCTCACGGAAACCCTCAGGGGGGCTTCTGACGCGTGTCTGTGCTCGTCAGAAGTCCTATAGGATTTCGCGCTCCTAGGGGGGATTGTTCCTGAACTCTCCATCGCTGAGTTTGCGGTGTCTGTTTGCAGGTCTCAGTTGTGGGGTTAAGCTATTGTGTAGGTAGGATTCCTTACATTTCTCTTCTCTGTCTCTCTCGTGCGGGCGGCTGACTTCCCGTGTAAGCGACCTTCATTTCTGTCGCTTTTCACCTGTCCCGCCTTGTCACTTCGTCTCTTTGAGATGCTAACGCCGCTTCTTTCGAGCCAGCTTCAGCGGGCTGGACATCTGAGACCTCCCGCCCCATGTGGGTGATGATTAATTTGAGACTCTGAATAATTGAGACCTTCCGTTTCGCTGGCGATATCAACTTTTTACCTCCGGTGTGAAATAGCTTGATAGCTGAAGCGCTAGTAAACCATTCTACTACTTACTTACTTATCCCAATGAATGACGGCAGCCCCTGTCAGATCTGCTTTTTAGAAGACGACTGCGTTCGTCATCAACAGCTGACTTCGTGACCTCGTCGTTCCATCTACACGTCTATCTGGCGTCGGCGACCGAGCGTTCCCGGTCGCCGCCGCCAGAACCTGGAAAAGTCTGCCGGCTTCCGCAACACCGGCTTTCTTGATGCGGTGTTACGTCGACGTGTAAAGACAGAACTATTACGTAGAGCCTATGAATCAAGTGCTTACTCCTTTTTATCCGTCTTCATTATTTTTCGTGCCTATTTATTTTTTGCGTACTAGTAAACTTATGTGTAACGTGCCCTCCAAGTTCGAATAAGTGGTATATTGAACGAATCCATTAAGAATAATTCACTATATTATGCACTCGTTGGGATAGTTTATTTAGTCTAAGAAAGAACAGTTCTGACATTTAAGCCGTTCAATTCGAAGTTTTGTTGTTATGGTAAAATTCCACAATTAAAAATGCAAGGCTAAGAGAGAGCGTGACCTAAATAATACACCGTGTTTCGATAATACCGCTCTTCAGGACGTTTATACTCGTATACATGTTTATAATAGAGGTTAACTGCAGTGGTGTGTTTCAGGCCTTGACACGCTTGAGGTCTGTACGTGCGGTACAAGTGTTCATTTTTGAAGACCTAATCGGCTTTCAAATAGCCTGAAGGAAAGTCGAGAGCCTTCAACTGGAAGGAATGATGCGTAGTTTATATTCAGCTTAATATAAATATAAATCATGGTTAAGATGAGTTTTCATATGATTTGTGTACTTTCCTGAATTAATTATTTCACGTTAATATCTTTTATTATTTTTCTTAATGGTGGACGTTTTATCTCAATTTCAATAGTGCTCCTTCCAAAATCATAATTAACTAGGTGTGTGGTTAAATAAATTCCAATACAGGTTCAGTGTCACGATTGTATCACGGTCCACTTTTTTCGGAACCATACTTTATTCGGTCTGTATTAGGTCGCATAAATTTCATTGCAGGTTTGGTGACCCGATTCAGTGATACCCGGTTTCATTTTCTGATTTTTTGCCCTGTGAGTTTTTCCTTTGTGGCGCTGGCGTCAGGCGGCACTGCGTGATGTCGTCACCGGTCCGGCAAATTGGCGAGGCGCGCCATCTCTCGCTCACCAATCAAATTAATGGCCGCGTTCCGGCCCTATCGAGACGTCTCGCCCACCAATCTCGTCCGGACTTTTCGAGTAATCGTGCGGAAAGCTACCGGGTTTTTATTCAAAAAATTTGAACGATTTATGCTCCTAGGGGCAGTAACTTTTCCTAATTGAATTGCTGTCCTGTCACCGCCGCCTACGCATTTTCCTTTTACTCAGCAAGTTGAGTATCTCAGCCGTGCCCGACAAGTTTTTGTTGTTTTCATTCAGAATGAAGGTCAATATTCAAGTTTCGATTTTATATCCATACATATGTATATGTGTCAAAGTTTGGTTATGTGTGGGTTTGTTTGAAGACTGGCACCACAAACGTATAATATATATATGTTTGCATATATATTTTGGCGCGTATATCCACAATTATACTTATCGTATCTTGATATCTAATGTGTGTGATTGAAGTGACCTATAAAATAGATAAGTTTTATTGTTATTAACTGAATTGGGCATTTCGGGAATGTCGGAATTTGGGATAACAGAATTCCAAAATTGCAGTAATCATCAAACATCGGCAACGTCAGGCTAACCCGCTAGTAATCGATAACTATTTATATAATTTAACCCTCTATTTACTGTTAATTTCCGGTATCTGTTACCGTTAAAAATTTTAAGCCTTCAAATTTTATCTCTAACTAATAATAAAAGTAGGCGCAATAGTGATACTGGCTTTTTTAGCGCCTGAATGCCAGATAAATTGTGAAAAATACAACGCATTCATGTCCCAAACAACGCACTTAGTTTCAGTAGGAAAATCTGTATATATTATAAGACATAAATTAACAGGCACACAATGACTTATTCATAATACAACGTTCATGCGGAATGCTGGGGGATTATTGTATGATGTTACACACGATGTTATTTATCTTTCGTAACTTGCGCTCTCATTTCACTGTAAGCTTCCAGATGTGTTTTGGAAGTATTTTTCCTTCAAGCACCTGTAAAGAAATAATTGGGCAAAAGGCCTAGTAATGACAGCCATGTTTGGTCTCCATCAGTAAAATTTAATCTGCCTTGAATAATAGACTTATATTACTACTATTGATCTTGCTGAATGTTTTATAGCTACTCGCGAGACAATATATTATATTTCTGTACTGTTTCTTTCAATTTATTAATACGATTTTTATTGAATCGTCAATTGCTGGTTTCTGTCAACATTGACTCCTGACCTATTTATTGCAACACTTCTCTTTAACTTCACTTCTTGTTTGTCTGTTTGTCTGTCTGCTACAAATCTTGTAATCAAAATGTAACACACTTCTACTTAACCTATCGATCTGAAATTTTGCACACTTGCGTAAAGTTGGAGGCAATGCATGAATTAACTGACAGAATAACTAATTTTGAAAAAAAATTTATATATTATAAAAATTGAAAAATTAATTTTTTTAATATTCGAAAATAAAATTAGTAATTCATTGTACATCTCTAACATTGGAAACACTGGATTCTTCAGAAGTGTTGTCTTTAAAAAGTAATCTTTAAACGTATGTTTTTCATTGACTTCCTCACACCAAACTGGTCCTAATTAACTGCGTAACGCGGACGTTAGTATAGAGTTCTTTGGGAATCTCAGAATATGCATTTCTGCTCTTTAACATCGCTATTGAATTAAAGAATCCTTAGTGAATTGATTTAATTATCTGCTTGGACTTCGTTCTGTTGAAACTTCAGACATCGATTCACAAAATGTACCCGATATTTTTGGACTTTTAGATGTAGGTTACGATCTGAGTACTATAGATACACTTTTATTTTTTGCCGAAAATATGTCTTTATTGGGAACTTGAATTCACTCGTAGAAAAAACCATCCCGTATTCGATTTTTCAATCGATACGCAGCACTCGTTGCAACACACATATGACGCAGTATTTCGTTCTAATGCAACATTGCCTGTCAACATCAACTGAATCAGCGTTGTTGCTGCGGTTTAGTAATATTTTAACTTCAGCGCTACGATTCACCGTCACCAGAGATGTTACTAGAATTTTTGTGCAATGCAACTACTGATTCCATATAATATTGGAAGTTAGTTTCGTAAATTTTTACTCGTTTTAGCTATGTTGCACACCATTATAAGGCTATTATTTCCAGTCATGTAATTTTCTGTTTGCGTTAGTACCGAGAATGAAGCAGTACCTCGCTTCCATACACACCTAAAATTGCCTAAAAATATATATTTTTATCATCTTCAGTTTCATTGATACCGATATAATTATTGTGAAAGAACAGACTCTACATTAAATTTATGTTTTACATTTATTATCTGTAACTTGACGTATTGATATCCCATACATCAGGATACTGGCATTCCTCTTCATCTCAATTTAAACTAGTAAGAAGAGAGTGTATTTTCTAAAAATATGTTGCATACAAATTCCATTTATTTCTTTTCCTGGAAATAATTTAAACGTATTATGAACCATGGGTTTATGCAGTTTTGTTATAAGTCATAAATGTTGCATGTATTATTCAGTGCATTTCTTGCCTTAATGTGAATCACGAGTCGTGGTGTCTTGAAATGGGAGGCTTTGCGTTTGTCTACCCGACAAATGAAATAGTAAACGTGAAAATCATTCGCCTTGTGCCGTGTATGTCGTCACTTGTATAATAAATAGGATAGATATAAATGTATATTGAGCTACGCATTTATAGAATTTTGTTATTTCTTTACGCTGCTGGACTCATTTCCAGAAAGATTGACGATTTCTTTATTTCCTCGGCCAGAAATTGCATCATTGTTCCCGCAAATTAGAGCAGGTGTTTCTCTCACCGGTGAGGTTCGGGTTAAGTTTTCAATGCACACCTAAACCAGCGATGCTCACTTAATTTACGAATAATTATATTTCCAGTGGGATATCTTTATAACTTCGGGGAGTCCCACTCGACAGCTGGTGATACCAGTCTATTACTAACTGCTTGCTAAGCTGTTCCTCCTTTAGTTCTCATTTTTAGAGCAGAGCTGCATGGAAAAACTCAACTTTTGCGTGGACTTTTGTGTGATTGTGGTTTGACGGCTTTCCAATGTTTTTATCAATTGGTAGGAAGGGATACACTCATACTTCAAGTATTCGTTTATGTCGTGCCCGGAACGAGAAAAGTACACACGCTTGTCGATTTTATAAATATGAATAAAATATTTCAATGAATATAAATTATTCGCTGCATTCCTTCTTCATTTTCTCGCTCTTCTTGTTCTCAACTGCATTCAACATTTATTAAAATTTGCTTGATACATTTCGTTTATCCCGACGTCCTTTCCGAGTTGGTTTATGAAGAAACATTTTCAGTCCGTAGTCGATCTGAATGGTTCAAAAGATTATTAAACTGGTAATTAAATATTTTATTGGAATATCATTATATCTACGATTCTTTTAGTACGACCAACAGATATGTTCGCATCGCTTCTCGACCACCTATAGTTTTATGCGAGGAATCTCTTTTGATCACCACGCTCGATATTTACCGGCTGCAGGTGTTGGTCTTGATGTATAAGTATTGATCTTACACCAGCAGCCTGATCTCCTCCACGCTATCCTGCAGGTATAGCTCGGCCCTCGTGCTGAGAAGTACATCATTATACGGCATGTTTTAGGCGTCGTAATTAGAAGCTCAGACACATCATATCTCCCATCAATCTCGCTGTGCATAGAAAGATTCTGTGTTGTTCGCTTGACTCGTAAGGTTAGTTCGTTATAATTTTTTGCTGTAATAATTTGTAATTCATATTGAAAATTCTATGAAATTATATGTTCTATTTATAATCGAACGGCTCTCACGTGAATAATAACTTTTTTGGGATACTCCTTTGTTTTATTTCCTCTTTAAACATGCACATCGTTACATTGCTTTGAAAAATTGAAGTTGTGCGAGCGAATGTCGCTTCTCATTGAGTTACTACGTGAATGTCGATCACTGAAACTCGAGTATGATGTAACATCTGCCTGTCTGTGCCACATGCAAATTTATTGCTTCAGCTTCTGCGTATTTATCAGTGATGCAATTCGATGACTCAGGCATAAAAATTGTGAGGATCATAACTCAATAACATATTATTCTTTTAAAAATTTTGGCAGGCTTCTGAAATACAACTGTCTTCTTCTTCAATTTCAAAGTGAAGTTCTTAGTTTTTCTTTTTGTTTTACATCGTAATTTTTGGTCTGTCTGGAAAAAATTATTCATACATACCGGTATGTAATCAACGTGAAATGTCAAGATTGCATCACTTTCCCGAATGACGGAATAGTATAAAAAAAGGAGTAATAGACATGAGTTTTGGAAATATTTCAGAGAGATAAACTTTGACCGTCTCATCATCGTAAACTGGATGATGGCTCAACTCCGCTGCTGATAAGGGGGTGGACGAGTCTTAAATGCGCGTGACACGTAAAATGGACCTGGTTCTATCATAGAATTTTTTTCAAGGAAAAATTGAAAAATGATTACTTTTTCCTGATTTGTACCAATTATTTTTCTTATACCCCTACCGATTACTAGTAACTTTTGTAACTTTTACTTGTACTTATACTTAATTGCACCTTTAAAAAGTACTCTACTTGTAGTTATAAGCAGTTTATGTACTTTTGCTTGTACCAATTATTTTACTTAATTCTTGCTAAATGAATAAAAATATTCGAATAATTTAATTTTTAACGTTTCCTTTGTCGACTGCTTGTGTGTGTATGTAAATTTTATTTTCCTCTTAAATTATTTTCAGCTTTTAATATTTTTATTTATCCAATTTGCAGATGTAGCAGTCGTCGCTATTATAATACAGTGCAAACGCTCGTACGCGCGAGAAACCGAGCAGATAATCAATTAAGTTATTTTTACTTGTGTTATTACAACATTCTATTAATTTGGTATAAATTAAACAGGTTTACGTTGACCACGAATGATCGCGATAACAATTATGCCAATATGAAAAATTATCACTTACTTGCCTCTCAATAAGTGACTGAAGTAACTTAGTGGGAGTAAAGTGATTACCAAAATATATAGAGCGTACATATATATTAAGTTATAAAATATACTGTAGTACTGAACAGCTCATCACGTCGTCTCCGATCGCTAATGGCGCAGCTGCCAATACGACTACTGTGGAATATTCTCAATTTCGTTGATTTTTTACGTTATCTTATAGCATCATTTTCGAAACGGATGAGCGCACGTTCAAGGGACATTTGCACTCTTTGTGCCCTTCACACTCATCCCTTGCTCTCATTTGTGCCTTTGTACAGATTTTTTTAATGTCCTTCTCACAAAATAGCGGCAAGACATTGTGCTTGGTTGCGAGCAGCCCGCCATTTGGCAGCAGCACGAGCATCAGCGATACTCTTGTACCTTGAGTATATAAATTTTCTTGTGTCGACGTTGTGCTTCTCTTGGTTTTAGGGACAACGCTTCCGTTAGGTTTACATCAATGAGGTGCACTAAATACTTGTATAACTATAATTAATTAGAAAGATATAAGTTAAGTTGAATTTTTTCTTTGTTTGTTTGTGAATTAGAAATTTTTTGGATAGATGACTTTTTATTATTTGACTGTTTTGTATATGTCTTGTGAATAATAATTTATTTTTCAATTCGTACAAATGACACTTAGCGATTATTTGAATGTCTGCATTATCTCTCCAGACGTTCGCACAGACCTAAATATAAAGGTACATCAATATAGTTTGGTGCTCGCGTGGCAAGACGTTTATTGATTTGATTATCGCGGCTCTGCAGGATTAGTTTCTTCTCGCGACATCGACCCTGCCGCGGGTGTCGCACTACGCTTGTTGCATGACGCGGTGGGCATGAGGCCTGAGCACTGCAAGCATGATAACATAGAGCTACTTGATTAATTCAACGCACACAAAAGGAGTACACTGTAAAATTTCATCTTTTTTCGTCAAGCGTCATGTTATAGCCCAATATTTGCGCAATAAGAAGAGATATGTGTCTGATTATTATTAGTTGTAGATTAGAAAAATGTTTATTTTTTATATCGGTCTGATTTAATTGTCGTATAGGTATAAGGAATTATCCTACTTGTACATTTACAGACAATTTTTTTAATTCGTCCACTAGTTAAGTGAATTTTCTCAACACATGTCACGTCGTGGAAGCATATGATGGATCATAAGATGACTTCATTTGTATTTTCTAAAGATTTTCATTCTGCCTGCCGATGGCCATAGCATTTAAGTCCTTTTCGATAACGGCTATCAAGCGTCATCGATAATGACTCTTAGCGCACTTCAAATTTGATTAAGACTCTTGGGGCACTTCAAATCTGGTGATCACAGCCGCAGTAAATAGCTTCCTCGCTTCCGTGAGCCCATACAATGACTGTAATCATCTCTCCGTTAACTTGGATGCTCATCTTCAGTTTAATGTTTCGAAAATGCAGCTTGGTATGCAGATTTTCATGCAATAATATCAAAGACTTTAAACTAGAAAGATTTCATTTGTTGTCAAACAAAAATTACTTCTACGCTGCCGCAAAGAAACAGATTGTTCAGCTCAAACTAACACCAAGATTTTTAGTTATTTATAGAGGAGCGTTAGACCTAAATAGTAGGATATAATATTTATACGACGTAAATTCAAACTAGTTCCTCCACTCGACCTTGATCAGATTTCTGTCGCTGCTGGCGACCATATAAGGCCTTGTGGGCGGGTCTCGTTGAGAGCGCATTCAAATAAATGCTTACTCGGTCCTGAATCTTCTTTACGGGTCATTGATTTTATGTAAATTATTTCCTTGGTAATTTGTTACGAGCTCAGCGGACACAAATAAGGAGTACAGGACTTGACCTGGACGTAGATGTGCGTGGGAAGGAGAGCGTCGAAAAATAACGATGCCACACTTCCTGGACTAATTCGCTCGTGGCGTTCGGTATAGGGTAGAACTAGGGCATCATTTCGGTATAGGGTACAACTAGAGCATCATTTCGGTATAGGGTACAGCTAGGGAATCATTTCGGTGTACTGTACAACTAGGGCATCATTTCGGTATAGGGTACAACTCTGTCTCTTATACACATCTAGATGTGTATAAGAGACAGGGGTACAACTAGGGCATCATTTCGGTATAGGGTACAACTAGGGCATCATTTCGGTGTACTGTACAACTAGGGCATCATTTCGGTATAGGGTACAACTGTGGCATCATTTCGGTATAGGGTACAACTAAGGCATCATTTCGGTGTACTGTACAACTATAGGGCATCATTTCGGTATAAGGTACAACTGTGGCATCTTTTCGGTATAGGGTACAACTAGGGCATCATTTCGGCATAGGGCACAACTAGGGCATCATTTCGGTATAGGGAACAACTAGGGCATCATTTACGTGTAGGGTACAACTAGGGAAAATCATTTGTAGAATTGTGCAGAAATAATGGATATTCGTCAAATTAGTTGAGTTTTTTTCTCAAAATAGTTATATTCAGAGGCGAGATCAGTAACGTGCTAGGAGCGAGATCATGTGCAAGTGTGACGCAGCCATTGATAGAGGAATGCGTAGCAATGTAAAAACGTTTGAGAAACAGACATATTTGGTGCATAGATCGCCATTTAAATGAATCTTAATAACTTTCACAGGTTGCCCTGAATTTCATAAGTTTTCTTTAAATTAACACGATTAGGTCCAATTTTCAAAACTTTGGAACATCAAAACATTTTTCTACCTAGGCTTAGAAAATAATTCAGTCATATATGCATGCTCATTAATGATATTAAAAATTATTTACTTGTAATTGATCTTTTAGTTGCTCTTTCATTTTCTGCACTGATAAATGGCATGTGTAGTAGTGCCATTTGGCCATATTTCTGCAATATCGCGTTGCGTGCTATACGCTCACTTCCGCAATTACTGCATATTCTTTTGCTCACTGCCACGCGAATGCGCAGGAATGCACTGCGGGATACCGTCAAAATTCTACACTGAGTTGGCCCCGACCATTTCCATGCCATATAAAAGAGTATTATACTTCCCAATTTAATAAAGATTGACGGAAACTTGTTATTGACTAATTGGCTCATCTTTCCCGATTCATATTAGGCTGAAATTGGTGACGTGCAGAGTTTCTCGCTAATATACTAATGTGTCGTCACAAGTGACACAAGAATTTGTTCGTAGTGCGGCAGACTATACAACATATATGCTTCTCCATTAAGAATTAGGAAGCAACAAATTCTTACTTTAGAGTATAGTTGCTTAGTTAGTGACATGAACAAAATTAAATCCTGGAACCTCCGATAAAACTTATGTGTTTGTGTGTAAGTGCCTCCGGCGACGATTAATTTTTAATATAGTTACAACCCTGTACAACAATTGGTTTTTCCGTGAAAAACTTTCCCCGCACAAAATACAAAACTAGTCTGCGGTGCCTATGACGTGCATATTGCATAAAAGAACGCCTCCGGAGGTGGCAACGTTGCATTGCAGTCGGCGGCCGCGGGACATTCCCCTTGTCGGTCGGTGGCCACTGGCACGACGATGCTTAGACAACCTCGACTTGGTCCGGAGGTGGTTTGGCCCGGAAGGTGGACTGGAAAATTTGCCTCGTGTATTCTCTTGTTTTTGGGGGTTGTTGCCCGAGCCGTGCTTACAACAAGGATGTAAATGGTAGGTTCTTGAGTGGGAATGTGGTATTTCCGTGCGAGTAAAGCCAAGGCTGTGATAAAGTTACTTCCTGGTCAGATGATCACTGTTTCTTTGATCAATTAGACCTCTGATGGCGATGTAATTTTGTATTCGATAATGTATCAAACGCGAACGAAAATGAAATATCAGATGAAGAACTGGCGTTGTGTTTTTGGTTGTGCTTTCTTTCCGCGTGGCTAGCTTTTGTCTATCGTAAACAGTTTACTGAGACAAGCACTCTATGACGGGCTTTGTATAAATGTTAGACTTTCTCGCGCCAACGGCTTTATGTTTAGAGTAAACTGCATCAACATCCAATGGCTAGTATGCACAATATTTGTGGACTTTCGCGTACTTTTCCCATGTTTTGTGTCTGAAATTAGGTGAGTTGAACACTTTTGTCGAAACAGAGTTATATCGTTTCAATTTCCATGGTCGTCTTCTTACGACAAAGTATAAATTATACTCCTTCGATATAATGGAGTATTTGCAGCGCAGTTGCATCAGTTTAAAATTGACTCATTTGTAATTTTTCAAATTTTACTTAGTTAATTTTTATGTTACTGTTTTTGGTTTTATATTTTATCTTTTCATATTCATAAACGCCTGTTTGTCGTATTGAAATGTAGAAAAATAAAAATTTTTCAGTATTTTTGAGATATCCATTTTTATTTGTTCCAAATACCTCCTTATTTTGCTAGTGAGGGACATTTGAAAGGTTGTGAGGAAATAATGCGAAGAAATTATTTTAATCTTCTTTAATTCAGTCGCTTGCTCTGAAGTTGATTTGATATTGGGAACTTTTATCGCAAAATGCGAGAAGAGTAAAAGAATTCCGTGCGCCATCTCACGTTCAGAATCGCTCGAGTCTCGCGCGGGAACGAAAGCGAGTTCGGCAAGACGACGCGCCTCTGCATTAAGCCTAAAGTGCCCTAATTATTGGCTGCAGTCCAGAGGGACGAGCGCAGCCTGCCGGGCAATTCCAGGTTCTCTTATGATGACAGATGAGGCTTCTATGTGGGTATTTTCTTCATGTCGACAAGCTCGGGGAATAATTTAAAACGACTACCGAAATGAAAAAAATCTTCAGTGAAATTCGGGCAAAACTAGAGTTGTTTACGTATAGTTCTTAAACTGTGATCCTAGGAATGAACGAGTTATTTTATTCATGCATGGCGGAATTCCAATTGACAGATAAATGTTTCTATTCCAACTTTCAGCATTGAAAGTTGGTACCGTAATTTTGACATATATATCGTAATATTGCCATTCATTTTAAAGTAAATGAAGCTTATAATATTATCTTATCTTTGGAAACATCTACTAATAGTAAATTCTGCTCTTCACTTGCAATAAATATTTCATTTGTTGAGAACTTTTTTTCCTTGGATGTTATCCGGTGCCAACATTTGCGTCATTAATCGCTGGTGAAAATAACGTGATTGAATAAGAAGGCAAACCTGTGCTCGCATCGCTATCTAGTGATCGTTTGAGGACGACGTATCGATAGCCACTTGATGAGCTCACAGAGACTTCGTTCATGACCAGGCAACGTCGTGACGCTTGATCCGTCCATGTTCTTCAGATTCTTCATATTTTTATTTATCGAACATGGGAAATTTTGGAGACACTGACGACGAGCATTGATGTAGCTGCAGCTCATTAACTTTTGAGGTTAATTTTGGATTTTGAGATTCCGGTATGGCAACATTTGCTAGAATAGTAGTTTGCGAACGCGTGCCTCGTGGACGGCCAGTTTTCGTGAGTCTGTGACCAGTGTCGGTGGTCCATTCGCTTTACCTGTCTTAGTTACCATGTTGGAATTACCTGTTCTGTGTTCCTAGCGAATTATATTCTAGCCCAACGTTCATTTTATTGTTTTTTTTTGTTTATCTAATATTTATTTGACATAACCTTGCCGGTGTTTCTATTACGTATTTATTTTTTTAATGTTTTGTACAGATTTATTCCTTGATTGCAATTTGTTTGCTCCTTCATGATTAAACCAGCGAAGTGAACCTAGTAAACGATTATTGAACCACCTCTTTCGCTTAAAGCTCAGCATGTTAGGAGGTGGAAATCAATGCTGAACTGTTCTAAGCGTAGCGTCCTGTACAGAATTAAGCCTCCATACAATATTGAGTTTTGAACATATCTTATTTATATAGAATTTGAATACCTAAGTTTTATTTAACCACGATAATATTTATTAATACTTGTTTAATTTTCTTTGTAATATTAATAAATAAATTAATTAGAACAGTTTAAAATATTTAAACTAATGTTAATATACAGTTTAATATTAATTTATATTAACGTTATAATGACGAATAAGTTCAACACGAGCTTATGTCAGGTTTTTTATCTAGCTTGCGAGATATTTTTTATCGAAGTAGTCTCGTCTATAAAAAAATTTAGGAAATTCATTGAAATTGAAAAAATTCTCGTCCCTAAGATGTTAAAGATAAAAGCTCACATTTTGTATAGCATAAATTTTTGTGATATTGGGAGCAAAAGCTTTTTGTGATAATCTTTTGGAACTTTATGATTGGTCTAAAAAATGCGGATATAAAAGAAGTTACGATTCCAAGCTACTTTTATATGCTGTGATAGTTACTTTGTTGTTTCAAACAATACCTGTAAATGTTATAAATTATTAATTCCGTGCACATGTGTTGTCGCCCTTGTCGGTACCGCGAACTCTAAATTTCTCGTCCCGCTGCATCCTCGACTGCGCTATCTTTTCTTGTAGAAGCATTTTCAGGTGCCCAACTGTGGACAAACCTTGCAGTCTCACTAAATTTTGCATTCAGACCCTTTGAATTCATCAATAAAACTTGGAAAGTTTGCAGGTTTCGAACTGTGGTGAAATTTTAACTTTCGACCAACGTAAACTTACCAAGCACTATAGTTAAGTTGCATCCCTAAAAATTGGAGGAACGATAACTTCTGTTTATTTTTTTTGCGTGACTTGCAAAATTCGGAGTACGTGCAGTAAAATTAAAATTTCTCAAATAAATTATTATACGTGAGAATCTTTATGACATTAAAATTTTCACCTCGTGTATGGAAGATCAGATCAATGGCAATGCAAATTTTCACCTCTTGCAAGGAAGATCGTTCTTCCATAAATGGAGAGACGATCGAAAAAATTTACTTACGTTGACCAATACGAGTTTCAATCACTGTTACTTCGTAAAATTGTGTTGGAAAAATCCAGTAGAACCTCGAGTTTTGAATCTGATCAGTGCTACAAAGTTGAATGGGATGTACAATTATGTAAGTTTTGCGGCAATTATAGTTTGCTAAATTATCGATTGCCGAGATCGATTATTAATTGCGAAGAGAAAAATGATAGGTTTTATATCATTAATAATATGAAACATCGAAATAAACGTCAAAGAGTTTCAAAATGCAAATATGGGTCTCGTTTTGGATGCAAAGGCTACTTGATAAAGCTTTTTATGGTTTAACCGATGTTTCCGATAATCCACAACAATTCTTGAAGTTTACCATATTTCCTAGGTATTAAAACATCTGCGCAGTATCTATATCTTCAATTGAATTTTCTTTTAGCATGTACACGCTGTTTATCGTTTAATGGAAACTTTACAAAGTGTTGGAAAGCTCGCATTTTTTGATCGATGTCGATGTACCGGGTTTGATTGTTCTCGGGAATATTTTCGTGTGTGTTTGATTCTCTAAGGTTCGATCTTGCATTGTAGGTTCGTTGACCGGAAACATTGCCATTCCGCTAGCGAGTTTCTCTTTTATTGCCGATAATAAATACACGCTAGACAGACGCTTTCATGGAATAAAAAAACAACAAGGAAATAACTGTAATTTGTTCGAGTTGAGTGAGTAATTAACACATTCGCTACTTCAAAAGACTGGCGAAATCCATGCCATTTCCAGCGGTCCGTGAAATTCTCTGGAATTTATTGGCTTCAAGTTTGGCTTTCGGTGTTGCCCATGGACTGCCAGCCTAATTAACGAGCTAAAGGCTTCGGTGATTGCTGACTGAAATTCGAGGCCCGATTTCCAGTTGATCTTCACGTTGGTCAGGTGTGTGTGCTAGGAAAAAATTTGAAGCAATCTTCGGAGTGGAATTCGGTGGAGTTTTACTTCCATATATGGCGACACTTTTTGCTCCTGTTCTATTAAATTTTATATTTTCATCGGTACGGAAACAGCCGTTAAAATCCACGAGGTTTTTGTCCAGTAATTATCTAGAATAATATTCTTGGTCCATCATACAACACAAATTTTTGTAAAATGTTCGATAAATCTAAATAGTGCACATACTACCTGTAAATGAATAAGTTGCACCATGCTAAAGGTAGCTTCGTAGAAATGGATTTTTTATGATAATTTTTAACTTTCGATTTACATGTATATTTTGTTAAAATAATATATAGAGAAATAAGAAGTAATATCTTAATTTTTAGGAATTATCATGAATTCCAGTTCAAATTTTTTTTTTCGGGAATACGGATTGCATCTTTAGCTGCGCATTTATATCTTGGAAAGTACTCTAAATCAAATGCTGCGTAGGTTACATGATATGCACTATAGTCTTCCGCAAT